>NW_026125352.1:0-228611 GCF_943737965.1 Phodopus roborovskii | reverse complement strand
ATAATTGTGACAACATAAAAATGAATATAAATACAATGTAAGGAAATCCTAACTGAAACATTTTTCAGGTTCTTGGAAACAGTCAGCATTAGATATTTATGATGCTGCTTTTATAATATGATTTTTTTCATCACGTGCCCTTTATTGTAGAGGTATTAAAAACAAAAAAATAAGAATTTATTACAAGATAGTAACTACTTTCCAACTGCAACCATGCCTTTTAGCTGTGTCAGTATATAAATCAGTCTGTCAGAGAAAAATAATGTGCAAGTAATTGCCTCTTAATTTTTGCTAAGGTCTTTCTGAAACAATGGATGTACATATATATATATATATATATATATATATATATATATATAAAAGAAACAGTTTTTGAGCAAGAAAGGTCATTTCTACTAAAACCACTAATGATGATGCTCAGACTTTTGCTGCCATTATTTTCTGAAGGTTCATATGAGCCTACACTTCTTGCTTAATTGGATTTTATTATATCATCCAGACTGACTGCTTATCATCCACATCATTGGAAGAAATACTGCAAATTTAAACTCGCTTCACCCCAAATGACTCAATATGATGACTGGTTAACAGGAAAATATCTTAATACTAGAAACCTGGCGAAGAGGACATCAAATCTGACAGCAGAACTGCAGATACGACTCTCTCAATAATTCTTGGCTTCCTCTCCAGTTCCTCCATCCAAGGCTTTTTATTATACAGCTTTGGATGACAGCTGCTTTCACTTCACCACATCATCCTCAGGGACAAACCTCATAACTGCTTCCAACAGAGCTTTCATAAGAAAGTTAATATCCAAGCCAGTGAGTTTAGAAGGGCTAGCCCTGCAACAATGAATATCACAAAGGTTTGGGAAAAATAGTTAAGTATGAACCCAAAGACGGTGCCCCAAAGGACATTTCCTTGAACACTAAAGCAGTAAAGAAATGTGCTTCTTTGAAAGCCCCCTTAGGTAACTTGGAAATCATGTTCACCTAAGAGTTGTGTTCACTCTTCATTGTAAAGTTAGCTAATAAACTTCTATGTATCTTCCGCATACTCATAGACTTACATAATGCCCGTAAGTGAAGTGAAAACTCCCTGAAACTATGGCACTGAATGCATTTAAATGTGCATTGCTCAGTTATATCCCCTATCCTTACATTTTAAAGGATATATGGACAAAAGTTAGGCATGGTAGGTGACTAGTGTCCCAGAAGTGATTTGTGCCAGTCGTGAGAAGTCACTGTTATAATTACAGAAATTTTGTGAGTAAATACTCAAACAACAAAAGGTGTGGTCTTGTATTAATGTTTAAATTAGAACAAAAGAGTAATAGGTTTCATTATAGTGTTTTCAAACAATTAACACAACATACATATACATACCAAACATATACCACATACATCTATACTATTTGCCACCATGGTTTCCTGTTCTACCTTCTCTCTTCCCTTTCTGATAGCACAATTTATTGCCACTGAATCCTGAGCAGTTCTGTTTTTTATGTGACACATACTCTATTTCTCTCTTAGTTTCCTCTTTCACTTTCTGCACATTTTTAGTGTCCTCCCATAATCTGCTTTCTATTTCCTCATGTCTTACACAGAGACAGGTATGTACATAGACAGTAAACAAACAGCAATATAGTTCATCTATATGCAATTAAATAGACTTCACATTTGAGACAATCTACACATTTTTCTTTCCAATTCTGGTTTACTTTGCTTAACACAGTGAATTTCCAATTCCACCATTTTTTCTGAAAATGTCTTAATTTTAATCTTTTCTTATTGTTGAATTACATTCTATTGTGTGTAAGTATCACATTTTTAAAAATCTAATCACCAATGAATAAACTGTGTAAACCAAAGGTATTGGGCAACAGAGTGGGGCGAAGCTGCAGTGGGTGGAAAATGTGTGTCTTGCAAGACTCATGTCCTGAGTTTGAAGCCTCAGAACATACACTCAAAGACATGCTCAGAATTCAATAATTTATAACACTAGTGTGCCCCTATCAGAGTACAAGAGGCTAAGACAGCAGACTCTATAGAAGCTCCTAGGCCAGAAAGCTTGACATATTTAAGGATACAAATGAATGTCAAGGTGCAGTAAGAACTGATACTGGAAGGTTCTTCTCTAATCTCTATGTGTATCCTGTTGCACACTCACACAGGAACATTCACAGAGAGTCACAAACACACACCACTCATATATAATAACGTATAAATAAACGTATATACGTATCTGAAACAGGCAAAAATGACTTTAACATGATTGCCACTCGCTATTAGCTAGACTCCAGAAACTTATGCACGCATATCCATGAGATGCAAATTTTGAATAATTATGGGCTCCTATGCATCTTTACCACACTTATTAGAGAAGACATATTGCTGTGTCTAGCAATTAAAATCAGTTAGCCTGGAGTACTCTGCACCGCAGAATCTGAAAGTACCACACACAACTTAGGCCCCAGCAAAAACCCAACAGCTGTTGGCTGAAGACTTATCAACCCATTGTGAGAATGAGAAGTTTCTTAACATAAGGTCTAGAGATTATGTTTGCAAAATAATTCAATTTTTGTTTTCATTTGATGCTTTTATAGAAATGCAATGTGACTTTTCTCCCCGTTAGATGCCATTACTGATAGGAAATCATTTGCACAGGCATCTCAAGAACCTATTAAACATAGCTTGGCATTCTGCTTTACCTGCTTATTATGCTTTGAATAGCCTTTAATTCATATGTCATTAATTCAACCGTAAGAAGTAAAAGTAAAAAATCATAAGATCTACACCAAGAATACATTTAAAAGTTTTGTAAGTAAAAAAGCATTCAGTGAATAAAAAAAAAAAAAAAAAGATTGAAAAGAATAATCCAGTGCATTGTTCATTTAAGTGAAAAACACTTTTATTCATGCCCTCACTTTGATAGTTAACCACCAATATACATTTTATATATTTGGGAGAGTTGACTTAATAATGCCCACATGAAACTTGTAAATAATGACTAGGATGGAGAAGAAACAGAACAATTCACCCTGGAGGTGCTGACTGTGTGGTCTAACCAGAAGTGGGTGAGATTGCTTTGGCATCTGAGGACACTCTGAAATAATCTTCTTATGTTTCCCACAGAGTGTAGCAGGAAAAAAGGGCATGCAGGAAACCAGGAAAGAGTCAAGGCCTTTGCATACAACAACCTGTGGGAAGGAGCAGTGACAGGAATCTGTATGAAATGAAAATGGACCCTATTTTAATATCCAGTGCACCTTCAAGATAAGCCTGCAGAATTTAATAAATCAGCTGTAATTAAATGCCAAAATGGCAGCTTTCTCAAGAGTTGGAAAATAATTGTATGAGTATTTGTAGATTGATAGCATTGAATATGGCCTTAGCAAGTTGTCTGGCCCAGTTCAATTTCTAAGCCCTTCCACAGCAACTACTCTCTTCTGAATACATGAGGATCGAAATATCCATTTCATAACTTGGCTATTTACTAATTGTTGTAAATTTACTTAAGTATTAAACAAACTTTCTTTGGGGGGCTAATACATAATTTGTATGAATAATTACAATTAAAATATATTTACATATTTTCTGTACATCATGAAATGGCTGTTGATCATCAAGGAAAATTTCAAAGTGGGGAAAAAGGCTTCATGTTTAATACTTTTCTAATATAAAGATTTATTTATTGAGAATTTTTCAAGTATATACAATGTGTTTGGTTATATCCACACATTGTCCATTGTAACTCCTCCCATGTTACCTACATACACCCCAACTTCTTTTTTTTTTTTTTTGATATTTTTTTAATTTAAATTTGAAACAAGCTTGTTTTACATGTCAATCCCAGTTCCCACACCCTCCCTGCCCTCCCCACAGCCATCAATGGTCAGATAGAGTTGAGATTCCATTAACCCTGTTCCCATCCATACTGAGCTTTGACCAGACTAATCTTGCATTGAACTTGCATAAATGATCACAGGTGCGATGATTTCAAGTGCATAGAACATACCACAATTAAAATTAGCAACTTAATCATAGAACAAATGTATGTAAGGTAATATTAAGGCTAGAAAAGTATTCAGTTCACATAGTTTTCATAGTTCTCCGTATTTAAATTTGTATACCAAATAAACGGGAAAGCAATGCATGCATGGAACTTGCTAGAAAAAAAAATATTACATTGAAAATGACAGCTATTAAAAATGTGTTTTCTGCTAAGTGCTTTGTATAAGAAAATTACAAAATCAACAAGTGCAGCAGCCGTATGTCAGGTAATTTTACATTATTACTTAAAAGTCACACTCCCTCATTGCTTGGGAAAATAGATCTAAAGCCAATTAGATGGTTGATATATAAATACATGGAACTTTGTTAAAAGATTTGTTGTGGTTTAGACCCATAGACACTGCACATAGCCCATATCAGAGGACATGCTTCTTGCGGTGGATGAGAAACTGACACAGAGACACATGACTGTGAAAAGGAGAGCCTTTGGAACACCTATTCCTGAATTTGATGTCCTCATCAAACACTCCTGCCTCAAGGCTCAAGGTTGGAAGTATATTTAGAAGAGGTTGAATCCAAGGAAAGAGTGTCTTCCAAATACAACAAGACTGACTTTCATGTGGCTCTCCCAGATACCGTGCCAGCACACACGGACCTGTATGGCTTCAAGCTGAATAAGGTCCCGTATTGAAAGGAAAACTGGCTGATGCACACACTTGTTTGAGATTGACTCCTTACTAAATTGTGCTTCGAGTTAATCCAATTTTCTCCTTCCATTTACAGACCAGCCATTTACACCTAAGGATTATGTCATTATTTACTCATGTAACACAATCTATGGAAAACCATTGTTGCTATAGATAAGTCCCTTCATTTTCTAGAAAGGTGAGCCTAATGCAGAATACCAGATACATAGAAAATTTTAACCCGAGATACACAATTGCCGCTGAGGAGAGTGAAAAGGGCAGGGTATGAATGACTTAGAGCATCTCAAGAGATGAATGGTGATTCTGACACACTCACATAGTGGTTCTGCCTGGTATTCACCCCAAACAATAGGGACCAAAGTCACAAATTGATTCCAGAACATGAGTAGGATTTTTTTGCTACTTTAGCTCTATATTAGCCACAAAATCACTATATAGATCTAATTGGAATGTATAGATATAACTTCAGCTGTTTTTTTTTTATATGTAAGCATTTTGGTTCATGTACTCCAAAGACAGAGGACACCTTCTAGAATTGTATCTAAATCAGCCGATCCGAACCTAACAGACAGAGGATGCAGAACTCATCCTTCCTGTGGAATGATATCTAGTGTGAAAGGGCAAGCAAGCTCTGCCAGGGGAGTACATAACACATGTCTGTGGGGATTTTTTTTTCTATTGCAGAATCTATAAGTGAGTCTCATGATGCCACTGTGAACAGTGTTGTAGCCTGCGTATTTTTAAAAAATTTCATTGAACACTTTGTAATGAACAATTTTAAAGGTTCACAACAATAGTATTATTAGTTGTTTATGGCTACTTAGGGAAAGTAATTATTTTTTGTGTGTTTTAGTAGAGAAATGAAACTTTATCAAATTGTATAAAGAACACTCATACCACCCTTTGTGACATTTTATTAGTAAGTGACAATTTTCTCAATAACTAATATTATCTTCTTTAAATATTGCTTTTTATTGTTAGGTAGAATATTATAGTGAATCCATCAATGTTTTCCAATATGGAAACCTAAGCTGGTGTAAATGATATGATTTAAGGATTAATGATCACTACCATGCTTAGCATAGCTCAGCATAACAGAGTATTAAATTTTAAAGAATTTAAAAACCTTAAAAAATTTTGTTTGCTTGAGACTGTCTATAAGGAAGTGTTATGAAAGAGCATCTCCTGGCTTCCATTTCCTATAAATTGTTAAGGATTTGTCAATTTAACCTTTAGTAACTCTTTAGAAGAGAAAATATACAAATGTAGACTAAATTATATACCCATAAATGTTTCAAAACAGTTTAGGCTCAGGCACAACTTCATAAAATACGTACCTATAATTCCATCTGTTTCCTCTCATTATCAAAGTAGAAGAAGTATTTTTACATTTATTACAAAAAACTCATTTAACTTTTTGAATTAGAATGGCACATTTAAATGGAATAGCTTATTTCATAAGGACTTTCTTTTTGGATTGAAAGATCAGTCAATTAACAAAATTCTTACATCCTAGCACAAGGACCTGCACTGGGGTACCTAGACTCACATAAATATTTGTGTGGTATGATGTGTGAATGGAGTAAGGCAGGCAATGCCCCTTCTGCTTCTATTGTGTGGAACACTTTGAGGAGTATTGGTATTAAGCTGTCCTTTTGAATTTCTGGTCAAATTCTACACTGAAACCATTTGGCCCTGGGCATTTTTTTGGTTTGGGGAATTTTTGATGATCAGCTTCTACTTCATTGGGGGTTATAGGTCTATTTAAATTGCTTATCTGATCTTTGATTTAATTTTTTGGAGTAATCTCTATCCAGAGAATTGTCCATTTCCATTAAATTTTCTAATTTTGTGGAGTACAGGTTTTCAAAGTATGACCTGAAAAATTCTCTGGATTTCTTCAGAGCCCCCTTTTCATTTCTGATTTTGTTAATTTACATGTTCTCTCTCTGCCTTTTGGTTAGTTTGGATAAAGTTTGTCTAATTTGTTGATTTCTGGAAGGACCAACTCTTTGTTACATTGATTTTTTTTTGTATTGTTTTCCATTGATTTCAGCCCTCCAAATTTGAGTATTTCCTGGCATCTACTCCTCTGGGGTGAGTTTTTGTTCTAGAGCTTTCAGTTGTGCTGTTAATTCTCTAGTGTGAATATTTTCCAGTTTCTTCATGTGGACAATTAGTGCTATGAACTTTCCTTTTAGCACGGCTTTCAAAATGTCCCATAAGTTTTGGGTATGTTGTGTCTTCATTCTCACTGAATTCTAGGAAATATTTAATTTCCTTCTTTATTTTTTCCTTCACCCAGGAATAGTGCAATTGTACATTGTCCCATTTCCATGAGTTTGTCGGATTTTCCGTAATTTATGTTGTTGTTGAATTCTGTGAAAAAGCATGGTGGTCTTATAAGGTACAGGGAGTTATTCCAATTTTTGTACCTATTGTAGTTTGCTACGTTGCCAAATATGTGGTTGGTTTTAGAGAAGGCTCCACGTGGTCTGAGAAGAAGGTCTATTCTATTGTGTTTGGATGAAATGTTCTACAAATATTTGTTAAACTTAATTGGGTCATAACTTCTGTTAGTTCCTTTGTTTCTTTGTTAAGTTTCTGTCTAGTGGTCCAATCTATTGTTGAGAGTGGGGTGTTGAAATCTCCCACTATAAGTGTGTGAGGTTTTATATGTGATCTGAGTGTTAGTAATATTTCTTATTTTACAAATATGGGTGCCTTTGTATTTGGGGAATAGCTGTTCAAAACTGAGACTTCATCAGATGGGTTTCTACATGATGAATAAGAAATGACATTTTTCATCTCTTTTGATTGGATTTCTAGTTTAAGATCTATTTTGTTAGATATTAGGATTGCTATGCCTGCATGTATCTTGGGTCCATTTGATTGGAAAATCTTTTTTCCCAACCCTTAACTATGAGGTGATATCTGTTTTTGGAGGTGAGGTGTGCTTCTTGTATGCAGCAGAAGGATTGAGCTATTCTCTTAGGGTTTCTGTTGATATGGATAACCACAGACGAATAGCTACTTGTAGAGGAAGGATATTTTTCTTACACTGATACATCACAGTTCATCATCACGGTAAGTCATGAAGAAAATCTAGACAGAACCTAGAGGCAAAAACTGTAATATAGGCCATGAAAGAATTCTGCCTACTATTTTGTTCTTTGAGGCTTTTTTATCCTGCTTTCATATAGCGTTCAGAACCATCAGCTTAAAGGTAGTACCACCCATGGTTATCTGGGCCCTCCCACATCAGTCATCAATCAAAAAGTACACCATAGGCTTTTCCAAAGACCAATCTAAGGTTCATTTTCTCAATTGAATTTCTATCTTTCTGAATGACTATGCTGTGGCAAGTTGACATATAACCAGGATAGGATGCTATTCTCTGGATTTATTTGTTTACAAATGAATTTTTCCATATTAGAAATTATCCTTTCAATTTTGGTGTGGAATTGTACTGGGACTTTTATCTCTTGTGAATTTCGTTTTGGTAGAATGGCCATTTTCACAACTTTAATCCTACTAATCCATGAACAGGAAAGGTCTGTCAATCTTCCTGGTTTCTTCAATTTCTTTCTTCAGTGTCTGACATATTTTATTATGCAAGTCTTTTGTGTCCTTAGGTTTACTCCATGATTTGGAGATATTATATATTGTACTGTTTTCTTGATTTGTTTTGATAAGGCCTACTTTTATGTGTTCACTTTATATCACAACAGTATAGTGAATGTATTTATCAGTTGTATAAGTTTCATTTTAGAGTGCTTAAAACATTTCATGCCTAAAACAAATCATCCACATATAAATCTGGGATCAACTCCATGAGGCCAGTGGTGTGGGGTATAGATGACAGGCAGGCAGGCTGGTGAACTGGCTGCCTTATTTTTCCTTTATTTTCATCCAATGCCTGAAATCAAACAATAAGTCAGAACTATTCCCTGGTATATCCATTCACTTTCCTACCCCTCAGAGAATGGGCTAGCGCTCCGCAGTGGCTCCTATTCCCTGCCTCGCCTGAAACAGGCTTGCTCTCTTGTAGGCTCCCATGTCTCTCCCTTTGCTGCCTTATAATAACATTTGCTTTCACTTTGCAGCGTGTCCAAATGTCAGTTACCTTAGGGCACACAGTTGCCCACACAGTGGTTCTCCGATAGCAAAAGCATCATGTGAAATGCAAATCCCAGGCCCTATGCCAGAATGAGTAGTACAGAAGTGTTGGCAATCGGATCCAACCGTCTGTCCCGCAGAGCCTTGCAGGAGCGTCTGATCCATGTCCATTTCCAGCGCTGATATTTTTGATGGTGGACATTTAAAGACAGACACTATTTGTATTAAGAATCACTCTAGACACATTTATCTGCAGAGGTCACGGAAAACAGTGGGAATGAATTAGAACAATAACAGGAATGGATTCCTTAGTACCTTAAAAGACAATTTTAAAAGCTTTACACATAAACGAAACTTTATTATGTTTCTGAGCAACTCTCTCCCAAAATGTTTATACCCCACCAAGAAAATAGATTCACTTTCAATCATTGTTTTTTAAGTACAAATTTCTCTCCGAAAAGATATTACAAACACCACTCAAGGTAGTTTCATGAAAATACCCATAGTGAGAGAAAGCACACTAATATTATTTCATACTGATCCCATTGGGAAAACAAAAAGAATACTCATGCTGTTATTGTTCATCTTCTCTTCAGAGCACTGCAGTAGCGGTTTTTTTTGGGGGGGAGGCCGGGGGACAAGAAGTAACACAAGAAAAGGAGTTTGGCATCCAGACTATAATAGTAAGAGTAAATAACACAAAGGCTTATGTGAAATATTATATATATATATATATATATATATATATATATATATATATATATATATCAGCATTTTTAATCTTGGAAGTCCTGAGAATACCTTCCAAGGGGAGAGTCAGCATGCCACAGGTGCACACCACATGAGAAGGAGAGGAAAATAAAGAGGCTGCCAGGATGTGATAAATGCTTGTTTATAATGCATTCCACCCAAGGTGCCCTTCTTCATCTGGCATCTATCTTAGTGTGTGTGATTTCAGCTTCTACCTGTCAGGTACACAAAGGAACTCACAGAACTAAAAGATATGATGAGATCGTCAACACACACTAAATGCGGCATTTGGCAACTGTAGCTCAGGACATGTTTGAAACAGAAACTTGTATACTTAAGAAGAAAGAGATAAGCAGGGTAAGTAAGATTCATCACTAGTAAATGGAAGATATGGTTAACCAAAGCTAGTTAATTAAAAAGTTTTCAGATAAATATTCTTTTTAATATGAAATCTTTCGGGTCTCTTAGTTTATGCTCCTATCCCCTTGGTAGGCTGAGGTAGGAGAATTGCCATGAATGGAACTCTCTGTCAAAACATCACAAAAATAATTCTACAAGACAATGGCAAACAGAGCAATAAATAAGTTCACACAAAATTCTAACAGAAGAATATGTTATATAGTAACTTTATAGGTAAAGAATTTGGAATAAAATATTCAGTAATTATGAACCTAGATTTCCAAGAATGAAAGGAAAATAAAACCTGTCATTCTCTATTTTCCACCTCTGAAGGTCATTTAAAGGGTAAATACTATATGTGGACCTCTGCTGATATTTTTAAATAGCTTATATCTTTTCAAAGAATTAAAAGCATAAGGATCTGAGGCTAAAACAAGAAATTGGACAGAATAAACTATTTAGTGAAAGTGTGGAAAGCATTCAAACTTATTTAGTCTTCACAGGGAATAAAAAGATTTGTAGCATCAAGAAACAATGGGAGAAAATCTTACATAATAAAAGTCATGGAAATTGCCACATTTCTGGAAGGAGGTGCTTGGGATAAAGTAATATTTTACAATAAAATATTTAGGTCATATTCCTCAGTATTTCTGTCCCTATCATGGCAAAATGGTACCACTCAACACATTCATAATGCACATTGTACTCTGTAGGGTGGGATCTGCAATATGTCTTCCAGGGACAAATTCCAGCAGGGACTGGTGGCCTGCTCAGGGGTGGAGTCGGTCCCTCCTTCCCCTTTCCAGCATCTGTGAATGAGGTTCCTCTTTGCTTTCCAACCGGCAGGAGATTCTGACCCTTTTGATTTTCTGCTGATATCAGTCTGTCACCACACCATTTCAGCTAGCAGGAGAGCCCTCTACATTATCCCCCACCTTGTTTTCATTAGCCAGAATCCTCATTTGATATCTACTCACTTGAAACAAGCTTGTTTTACATGTCAATCCCAGTTTCATCATCCTCCCCTTCCTCCCTTGCCCTCTCAACCCTCATCCCACCCCCAGGGAGGGTTGATGCCATCCATGGGGGATCTTCAAAGTCTGTCATATCATTTGGAGCAGGGCCTAGCCCCCCCCCCTTGTGTCTAGGCTGAGAGAGTATCCCTCTATGTAGAATGGGCTCCCAAAGTCCATTCCTACACTAGGGATAAATACTGATCCACTACCAGAGGCCCCATAGACTGCCCAGTCCTCCTACCTGACACCCTTGTTCAGTGGGTCTGGGTTGGTCCTATGCTGGTTTTCCTAGCTATCAGACTGGGGTCAACTGTTTCTGTGGATTTCTCCAGCCTGGGATTGATCCTTTGCTCATCACTGCTCCCTCTCTGCAACTGGGTTCCAGGAGTTCTGAGATTGATGAGATTATATGCCATCCTGGAGACTTCATCCTGCAACTGATGGAAGCAGAAGCAAACACCCATAGCTAAGTCCACTTTTTTTTTTTTTAAGACCTTCTTTAGAAATTTTCTTTTTCCAATTGGAAGAAATTGTAGACCATCATATGATTTTGCATCTAAGAATTTCAACTGTAAAACTTATACTACACCAATTCTGTCCATACCTTTTCTACCTAAGCCTTTATCAAATCAATGTAACATCCATATCCTTCTGACCCCACTGTTCACTTCCTTCCCACATCAACTCTACTTCATGAAGAACAAAAAGGATTATGTGTATTCCCTGAAACTTCTTTCTCTTAAACAGAGAAGAGGTAGTTTTCAGAGGCAAGATGTTTGTCAGTGGCATGGCTGAGGGGATTTCCACCAGAGCATGGGAAACCTATTACTGGCCTGAGCCCTGTGAAAAAATGACTTCCCATCCTATAACAGCATCTGCAGGTGACTTCTGAGGGACCCTTGCCTACTCCCCACTCAACTTTAACTGTCTTGATTTTATGCGCGGAACCACATTTCACAGGTCTCGTTTCCATTCTTAATGGAATCTTAAATGTTTCCTGAGCCTTGAGGCTCAGGGAGGAGCTGGTATAGACATTGCAGCTGCAGATACAACTCATAACCCCTTATTCTTGGAACTTTGAACTCTTATGGACCCCTGCATTAACCACTACTCACTGCAAAAGGCACTTACTTTGCTTACAAAAGTTGAGAGAATCACACATCTATGGAAAAAGACAGAGATGTCTAGAAGACAGTTTCAGCACATCACAAGTTAACAAGTCAACACAAAGAAGTTTAACTGTTGGGCCAATGAATTTATTAGCCATGTTTCCTGAACGCATTTAGAGTACCAGCATAAATTCCTTCCTCTAGAGAGTAGGCCCCATAGCCAATCAAGAGAATATTTCCCTAGCTCTATAAATAGCATCATTCACTATTGTGTTAGTCGGTTTACTTATGCTTGGAGATTTATAATTTTCCTTTGTGAGATCCTGTGCTGGATACGATCACAGATGTCCTTTTACCCATACCAGCTTGCATAGCCACTTCCACAACGATAACAGCAATGTAGCAGGAAGAAACATTCCTGTTCAGTCAAGGTTGATTGATTTTTTTCTCAATATTCTGCATCCAAAGAGTGATGTCAAAAGAAATGGGCTCTTACCACCTATGTACGGTAGACAACCAAGAGTGCTAACAATAGCCTAAGTGTATTTGAGTTCCTCTGGTGCCTTCCTGACCAATAAATTACAGTGGGGTAACCTGTCCCTGGCACTTCGTGCCCTTCTGTCATCAGTATTTACCATTTCTATCCTACTACTCTCCTTTATATATACTCCCCCTCCTTCGTTTGCTTATGATTTCCTAATATACACATGTACTTCAAGTTAAATACAGAAAAAAAAAAAGGAAGAAGAAGAGAAGCTGGGAGCTGCCTATAAAAGAGAATGTTTACCATTTGCCTTTCCGGGTTTGAGATTCCTCCCTCAGTATGATTGTCCTCCAGTTACCTCTGATATGTAAGTAGATGGGTGTTCCATGATTTCCCTTTTCTAAGTATTTGAGCAATATCCCACTGCAGATATTTACATCATCTTTTAATCTACTCATTTGTTGATGAATGTTTAGCTTGATTCCATTCCTCAGCTATTGTGAATAGAACAGCAATGACAATAAATACATGGGTGCCTGTGTAGCAGGTTGTGTACATGCCCAGGAGTTCTGTGCAGCTTTGTCATTTGGTATGTCCATTTCTATTTTTCTGAACAAAAGCTCCATCCTGATTCCAGAGTTTGTACACTAGTTTCAAGTGCCACCAGTAGCATATACAGTTTGCCCTTATCCGGCAATCACACCAAAATTTGTTGTTATTTGTATTCTTGATTATCATCCTCACTAAAGTAAAATGAAATCTTAAGATAGTTTTATTTTGTATTTACCTGGTAGCTAAGGATGTGTGATTTCACTAGCCATTTTTATTCTTTCATAGTAAATGAGATTATAGTTATTTCTGAGGAGCCTTGGATAGGAATATAACATGGTTAGAAAGAATTATGGTCTAGAAAAATCACCAGAAGTTTGAGACCTACCCTTTACTGTAAATTGGTTCTACTGTGAGATTATTAGAAGATTGTAGGTCTACAGCCTAAAAAAACATATATACTCAAAATTCACACACATATATATGTTTCTGCATATGACATTGCCATTTTAACAGTATTATTTGAAATACCTCTTTATAAAGAATATTGAGTTAATTTAAAGTAGGGGACATTCATTTTGTTAATTGTGCTGAAAGAGAGTTTAACCAAACTCCACAGTGATGGAATCTTCTACCTTTCCATGCCTTGGATTTCTGGTCTTATTATCTTGCCTCCCAATGAAGTAAATGAAATTTTGGCACCAAAAAGACACCAATCTTGTGCAATTACCTATGACTCCTATCAACTAGTATTTAAAGTGTTTTGCTTTCAGGTGGGTTTTATTGCCTCTATGAATTCTTGTCTTGTTTTATTTTTCTCATAGTGAGAAACAATATCTTCCAGTTCTCTGATTCCACTAGATCCCTCATCATAGTGTCTTTCCAATGAGTTTGTTCCAATAGTTTGAAGACTAATGCAGAATCACAAGAGATATCTTATCATTTATTTCAAAAGCGTTTCATCATTTAGGGGTTTTGATAGGATTTGTTTTCTCTATCAGTTAAGTAATTGAAATACAGCAAATACCTCACACAGCAGGTACAACAAGTAACAAACATTACTACAAACCAAGAAACATGCACAGCAAGGCAAACACACACTAACACATTTGCACACAGGAGAGAGAGAGAGAGAGAGAGAGAGAGAGAGAGAGAGAGAGAGAGAGAGAGAGAGAGAGGGTGTGTCTCTAAGGAACAGCAGACCATGAAATCTTTAACTTTGTTCTGCTGAATAACTGCAATGGGTCTCCTTTGGGCTGGTCAATTTAGATAAAGAAAGGGAAACTTTTAGGTCCACAACTTCAGGTTAGCATGCTTTTCAAGACTAGCCTTAAACATGCCTCACAAGACTGAAATGGTAAGTCAAAGGAAATGGCCTACTGGCAAAAGGAAAACCCCATAAGACATTACTCTCATGGATAGGGAATGAGGAGAAATCAGGGGAACTTGGCATCTTTATTACCCATTTTTGAGTCTCTTTCCCTTCCTTTCTGTCAGGGATATCCCAGCTCTTATTCTCTCATAATTATTGTCTATTAATTGACAGATACATTACTGTAAAGCCTATTGAATTTTCTATAGCTCCTGACAAGGGAACCTGAACAATATTTTTGAGTGGGTAGGATATTACTCATAGGACAAACAGATACTGTAGACCTAAAAGTCATTCCTTTTATTCCACTTCATTGATTAAAGTTATGCATAGGGTTACCAGCATTAATTTCTTTGTTACTTAACACCTCCCATACCCCAACAAAGGATTAAACCAGACCAATTGCTACAGATATGGCTCTGCCTATGAAAGACCAATGGAGTAAAAAGAATATGCTTACTGAAATATTATCAGACAATACTGAACAGACACAAGGGAGTAGTTACCAGAATTGAAATAAAGTCACACTCAGAATGTACTTGCCTGTAATCCCAGAATTTAGGAATTGAAACATTAGGATCATATATTTGAGACAACCTAGACTGCAAAGCCAGGCCTTTTCTGAGCCAATAAGATAGAGCTGTTTGTCACAGACTTTACAAAGCAAAGAGATTGTATAGAAGTGGTTTTCCATGTAAACCTGACAGTATCTTAATGTGTGCTAGCCATGGTTCTTGCATTCTATTTACGGTATCTGTTACAGGCAAAGGTATATTTCACCTCAAGATTGAGATACTAAAACAAAGACTAGGAAATATAGAGACATCTGTGCGTCCATCTCTGGCTGTCACACTGTTGATTCCCAAAAAAAGAGACATTCCTAAGGAATCTCCTATTGAGAGAAAAATAGCAATAAGCCACGGGGGGGGGGGCTATCCAGAGGAAGAGTTTGTCTTCTGCAGAAAGACCCACAATCTGTCATGTTACCTTGTAGGCCAGACTGACCCTGCAAAAGCACATTGGATCTTAAACAACGGTGAGAAGGAGACCACCACACTTTTCTGACCTATTTAGATGTGTATAGCTCTTATTTTCCATTTAAACCCTATTCTGATGATTGGATCCCTGAATAAAAACTAGGGGGATCTACTGGATTTCTTTGTCCCTTATTTTATTGTAGCCACATTGAATAAATTTCTCCTTTTTCTCTGCTTTCTTTACATACATACACACACACACACACACACACACACACATACAGAGAGAGAGAGAGGGGGGGGGGGAAAGACAAACAGAAATAGACAAAGAGAAAAACAGATAAATTAGATAGATACATAGATGCATAGATAGATAGATAGATAGATAGACAGACAGACAGACAGACAGACAGACAGATAGATAGATAGCTTATTTTAACAGAATTGGACCCATTCCTTATTTCTTAGCCTCCAAATTTAACTTGGTTAATTTCCTTCCTGAAAAACATAATGTAATGTTATCATTATTTCTTAACAAATTGTCTATTGAGAGGAAAATATCATAATGACTACATCCCTCAGATGGCACCAAGATGATGAAATAAAGCACTTCCAATGGGTCTATTGTTTGCATAACATATGAAGGGTTATTTAATTCTTAACTCAAAACCCTTTTACAGGAAACTGGGAGACTAGAGGCAACTGCAGAGAAAATGGCTGGGCACAATTGTAAGTGATTAGTTGTAAATGAAATATTGAAGGTCTATAATCAAACATTTCTACTTGAAAATATTTTACTAACCTTTCTAAACAGAACAATGAGGACAGGAAAAACCTTTTGCTTTATAACCCCTTGCTCTTCTTCTTCTGGATGCTGTAGACAGAAAAATGTTACCACTGCTTTTCCCAGAAAAGAAATTAAAAGAAGATAACAATTGATCAGAGATTTTAAAACATAATATGTCATATTAAACTGCTTGCTGTTTTATCTAATTTTAATGCAATGCACTAGGCAAATGATAAGTCCATATAACTGCTCATCATGCTCTCAAAATTGTACAAAATAATTCCAGTTAAGGTAGACGAAGAAACATGACTTTCTCAAGTTTTCTCTCTTGTAGCTAAAGTGCCATCTGAACATTGTGTGGTTCTACACAAACAAAGCTGCAATAGCAATGATCCACACGTAGGGACATGTCATAGAATGTGCTCTGCACTCAGCATTGCTCTATTACAGCCAGAAAAGGGGTGAGATTGGCCATTCATAACCTGAGAAAACTGTCAGAGCATCAGTTCATTGTAGCTCTGCCTTCAGTAAAAAGTGTGAAGCAACATCTTATCTGGTGATGCTTGCTTGCAATTGTAGGTGAGCAGGTTGCTTATAAGAAAAATGAGTGTGTTTTGGTGCAATCAAAAATTTTCTTTTACTATCTTTTAAATCCAGCCATGTACTCTGATAATTACAAAAATTATGCAATCACAAAACTCACAGTCAGACTTATTCACTAAAATAGTTTCTTTGCAGTATTTCAATGCTTTATACTTTATACTTTATACCCAAGTTTTAGCAAGACATGAAGAAAATTAGCCCACTTATGCCTTTGCTGTTAGTGATATTTCTTTACTGAAATGTGGAAACAAATTGTCAACATGTATTTTTTAAATAATAGATAAATACCACCCCAAAAATATTGGCTCCTAATGATAAGACCAAACAAAATGAATAAATTTCTTACTGCCTCAGACTAATGTATTTATTTCCTAGACTTAAACAAACAACCGATTTCAATAGTTCAAATGCAGTTTTCTCATCATGTGCTTTGGTCCAAGTCACAGAGGTCGTAATGACCAAATGTCAGCGATGTCAGTCGTGTGTAGCTTAATTGGTTTGCTATCTGAACTCCCTCAGTTAAATAAGCCAAATCACACAGGTCATAGGACCTAATGTCAGTGACATCACTAACATGTAGCTTACAGGGGTTTTGCTATTTGCACTACCACAGCTATATCGTGTTAGGATGTCATTTTGCTGGCAACAATTTTTGGCATTACTAGGAAGGTATATTTAACTACTAAAAGAATGTTTGATTAAATTTTCAAATGGCTTCAGTGAGGAGGAATTTTGAGCAAGGATCTATTAGGTAATCTGAGAACTATATTGCACACATAACACAGTTATCTATGTTAACCTATAAATGTGAAGAACAACCTGCTTAAAATTACTAAAAACGAACAACCTGACTTAAATACCTTGTTGTTATTTAAACAGTGGCATCTCTCAAAACATGGAACTCCTTTAGAAATTCATACATTTGGTCTCTTGCCTTCTAGCCTATATTTATCCCATTGTTTCAGCCTTCAATCCACAGAAACACTTCCTACCAAAGACTCCCAGGGGCCACAGTGTGCTGTGACTCAGGAGGTAATTTCAGTATCCTTTCTGTCCTGCACACAGCCTTATTCTCAATCCTGTGGGAGCTGGATTTCAGAAGCCCCAATACCCACCCTCCCTTCATTCCCTTAGAAGTCCCCATCTTAGTGCCTACCCAGCTTAAGTCTTTCTTGGAAATCCTCTGAGGCTTCTCAAAGAGCCCATCTCCATTCTCTGGTGTCTATCATGATCCCCAGAAACACGTTCTAGCAGGAATACAGAGTAGCCACTATGGGATGGGACTCAGATATGAGTTTTTCACCATCCCTTCTATCTTTCAGTATGCTCTATCCAGGCTTACTTCTAGTCTGTAGCAGACTGCCTACAGTAGCCTCTCTTCTCACCTCAATTGCATTCCCTGAGGATACTACCTCTTGGTGTGGAATCAGAGTCCCTCTGGCCCTTTTATCCTTATTTCTCCAGACTTAGTCTTTGCCCTACTCCAAGCTGTGTCTAGGAGCCCTAGCTCACTCCCATCTCAACTACCAGTGAACTCTGCCTATGGTGCCAATTGGGTCCTTCTATCTCCTTTCCAAGGCCTCAACCTTTATTCTTAGCCAATATCTTTCTACCACCGAGGCACATGCTAAGCTTTCTCTACCAGAGACTCTACAGCCACATTTGCTTAGAATCCATAGAAAATAAAATAATGGATCACGCAGCCAACAAAGACCAGACCAGATATTAATGTCAAGAAACAGACAAACAATATGCAGAGGGAGATCTTGGAACATTAGCCTTAAAGGATGACTCTATCAAACCTCTCCCATCAGGGCTCAAGGAACCCTGCAGAAAAGAGGAAGGAAAGAGGATAGGAGCCAAACGGAATGGAAGACGTTAAGGAAACAAGGTCTTCTAAATACAACAGGACCAAAATACATATGAACTCCACAGCTACTGAGGTAGCATATATAGGGTCCACATGGGTCTGTATCAGATGGAGAGGAGAGAAAGGAGTGGACATAATCCCTCATCCTTTCAAAACAGCCTCAAATAATATATATAAAACTGGGATTTTAATAAAATAAAAAGAAATAAAACTAACATTCAAAAATCAGTATTCCTAAATAAAAATGACAAATGGAGAAGGAAAAGTAATGGGAAATTTTTTTTTCACAATTTGTATGTGTGCACGGTGGGAGAATCTTGGGATAACACTAATAAAGCAAGGGGGAAGTTTTGTATAATAAAACCTTTATTATGTTAAGGGAAGGGATTGAAGAACACATCAGAAGATGGAAAATTCCCTGTGCTCATGCATTGGTAGGAATAACAAGGGGAAATCAGTCACTTTAACAAAAGCAATCTACAGAGTCAATGCAAGTTCCATCAAAATACCAGCACAATTCTTCACATAAATAAAAACAGCAACTTTAAACTTTATATTGAAGCACAAAACCCCAGGATAGCTAATACCATCCTGAGTACGAAGAGACTTGATGGAAGTTATTACCATTCCTGTATTCAGGTTGAACTACCAAGCTTTAGTAATGAAAAGAGCATTGTATTGGCATAAAAACCAGACATGATGATCAATAGAACCAAATAACCCAAATTTGATAGAAGAGACAGTGGGGAATAGTCTTAAAGGCACAGAGAAAGACATTCTGAATAGGATATCAATGACAGAGGCACCAAGAACAATTAATAGATGGGCTCTCTTGAAACTGTAAAGCTTTTATGCATCAAAGGACACCATAATCATGGAAAAGTAGCAGGCTATAAGAAGGGAAAACCTCTTACCAATTACACATCTGATATAGAGCTAATATCTAAAATATGTAAACAACTAAGAGGGGGGCACTGAGAAATCAAATGAACCAACAAAAATTGAGACATACAGCTAAGTGGAATTCTCTAAGGAGAAAATAAATTGGCTTAAGAAAATGTTAACTATTGTTAGTCATCGAGGAAATGCAGATCAAAACTATTTGAGATTTCAGCTTACATCAGTCACAACTGACAAGATCAGTAAGACAAAATACAGCTCGTACTCATGAGAATGTAGGCAAATAGGAAGACTTACTCATTGCTGGTGGGAGTGCAGCCTTGTACTATCACTATGGAAATCAGTGAGGCAGTTCCTCATAAAGAAGGGAATCTGTCCCTCATGATCCTGATAGATCATTCTTGGGATCATACCAAAGGACTCCCAATCTTACTATAGAGATATTGGCTCATCCATGTTCACTGCTACAGTAGTCATAATAGCCAGAAATTGAAAACTGTCAAGAGGGCCATCAACTGATGAATGGATAATGAGAACATGGTACATTTATACAATATATTATCCACCTATTTTTAAAATATTTGAAGCTTACAAGCAAATAACTGAAGCCAATAAAAAGATCATCCTGGATAAAGTAACCCAGACTTTTAAGCATGCAATAGACTACTACAACCTGGATAACAATAGAGGTTAGGTACCTAGTAAGGTAATATTGAGGAGAGGATTTCCTGAGGAAGGAGAAAATGAATGCGTTGTTATGGAGAGATGGAAGGTAAACTGGAATGGGAGCAGGGAAGAGACTGATGAGGGAGGGAATATGGGGAATAACAACTAACACAAAGGACTACAGCAGCCTCCTAAAATATACACACAAATAGGACAGAAAGCTAAACGGAATCATGCAATAATGGGAGAGACAATGACCCAAGTAGATTTTTGCCACCAAATAAAACCCACCATGCCAGAAATGAATTGCATCCAGTTGAGTCATTGATCAAAAGAGCTCCATGAAAAGCTTTGTTAACTCAGACAATCGCCAAGGTTTATTATTGTTTGTTTTACACAAACCGATAAGGAACTATTGATGGGTTGGGGGAGGAAACCCTTACATTTCTCATGGAACACAGAAACAGAGCTAGTACCTAAGTAGAGACTTCACCCCTACTGAGTAGCATTTAGTAATGAAAAGAACTCTTCATGCATGCTAACAGATGAGAAAGGTAACCTCTACTTAATTACAATCCCTGTTATCTACCATGGTAAATCTCCTGCAAGATGTACTGATGCAATAGTAGCACAAATGTTTTTGAAGTAACTTTCTACTCTTTGATTAGATTGAAGTTCCACTCCATGAGAGGTAGCCCCTGTCTGATAGTGTGAGTGTGGCCAAGAGCCTGAGACTGTATTGGCCATGGCCCAGAGGAAAACAAAATGTTCTCCTAAAGAAACATAACAAGGGCTGGAGAGATGGCTAGGCTCTCAACCAAAATTATAAGAAATAATAAAAACAAAAAGAAAACCTCATAATGATATTCTGCTATACTCATAAATTAGCGCTTCACTCTAGTGGGACACTGATCTCATTCATTCAGTAAAACACTTCTAACTAATTGTACAACCCTAATGTATGAAGCAATTACTATAGGGTTTGGTAATCTAACATTTTTCATTTTAACCACATACTTGCAGGAGAGGAAATATTGCCATTTTCATGAAAAATAAAATGTTCAAACTTAAGAGATTTTCAATTAGCTCCAGCTGGTCCAAATGGGGTTGGAGTATAAATATCATTATAAATGTGATGGCATGTGTTTGCATGGGTTGCAGCCCAAGTGCTAGCAGTCATATGACAGGGCAAGGGCTCAGTCATGCAATCTACATTAAGTTCACTTTATGTTGTTACGATAAAATGTCCTAACAATGGAAGCTAAAAGGTAAAGGGTTTATTCAAGTTTAAAGTTCAAGTGCATTGTGGCTGGAAGTACCAGTGACATGAGATTGAGGTGGCTGGTCACCTTGTATCCCTGGTCAAGAAGTTGAAAGTGGTGAATTTTTATGCCCAACTCACTTGGTGCTACCATGCAGTCAAGAACTCAAGCCCATAGGAGGATACTGCCGTTATGAAGGGTTGCTGTTCACAACTTAATGAACTGGCAAGAACTCCTCATAGGCATCTTCAGAGAACGGTTTCCTTGGCGATTCTCGTTCAGCCAGCTTGACAATCTGCGTGAACCACCACACATGCTGGCAGTCACAATCAGACAAGCCCAGGAGTACAGGTTTCCTTCCTCCTGTTCTTCCTCGATTGCCTCTGCAGAGTTTGCAAGTGAATTTTGTGTCTCACACAATTGTGATTTCATTGCCTTTAACAACCATAAATGGTTCAAAATGTATTTCCCCACTTATATTTACTGATTAAAGTTCAGAAATGTTGCTGCTTTCCAAAAGTCAGAAACTTAAAAAAATAATAAAATTCGTCAATGAAACCAGGTTGGAGGTAAACTTAAAATGTGGGTAAGGAGCTGAGGTGGCAGGGATGGGTAAGGGTAAAGAAAAAGTTCAAACCAAATGGAATGAAAAAAGAAACTTAAAAATATATTTTTAAAAAGGTTAAATCTGTCCATCATAAGGGGAAACAATTACACATTGATCAATAGCAGGTTAATCTGGGTATAAAACCCCAAGACGCCTTTTTCAAATAACAATGTTAACAGAATGTTTACAGTACTTTCTTACGGTGATTTGTATTCCGCACTCTAAAATAAATGCCACAAACTAACAAGCTGGTATGTTAATTTCAAGGCCTTGATGTCTATCATTGGTTGTAGTTTTGATGATAATTAATTCCCTCCTAACAATTAATGAATCTCAGAAGACTGTGTTTTCCTCATTGCAAATGGTCCTAAGCCATATTAGCAAAAATATCCTAGAAAGCAAAGCCAAATTGCATAATTTAATTAAACTAATTTAAATATTTTAACACTTGTTATGATAGTAACTAACGTTTTGTTTACTGAAAAATATGAAAGTGAAAAACATTAAAAAATTTAAGTATCAGAGTTTGATTTGGTCAGCATCTTGGCTGTGGTATAATTAATTATCAAAAATCAAATATTACAACTTTTTTCTCTCTAGAAAGTAAAATCTCATGGAATGGAAACATAACTAGGGGAATATTAGTTACATATGTATACTTAATTTTAATATGTTAATATTTCCCTTACTAAAAACACAAAAAAATGTGATTAACATACATAAATTTCAGAGACAATCAATGAAGTGTGTAATATGGGAAATACATTTTTAAGCACTTCATTTATTTTATTTATTCATTCATTCATATACTTATTTTATACCCTGATTACAATTTCTCCTTCCTCCTCACCTCCCAGTACATACATATGATGTGTTTCTGGGTCTTAGATCCCTCTCTTGGGATGACTTTTTCTAGTTCCATCTTCCATCCATTTGCCTTCAAATTTCATGATGTCATTGTTTTTAACAGCTGATTAGTATTCCACTAAGTAAATGTACCAAATTTCTTTATCCATTCCTCAGTTGAGGAGCATCTATATTGTTTTGAGGTCCTATTGTAAATAAACCTGATGTGAACATAGTTGAGTCAGTGTCCTTATGATATGGTAGAGTATCCTTTGAGCCTATACCCAGGAATGTGTAGCTGGGACTTGAGGTAGATTGATTCCCAATATTCTGAGAAACTGCCATGTTGATTTCCAAAGTGACTGTACAAGTTCACACTCCACCAGCGATGGAGGAGTGTTTTCTTTGCTCCACATTCTCTCTAGCATGAGTTGTCACTTGTGTTTCTGATTTTAGCCATTCTGATAGATGTAAGGTAGAACCTGAGAGTCATTTTGATTTACATTTCCTTCATGGTCAAGGAGGCTAAACATTACTTTAAATATTTTCTCAGCCATTTGAGATTCTTCTGTTGAAAATTCTCTGTTTATATCTGTACCCCATTTTTTAAAATTGGATTATTTGGGTTTTTGATGTGTAGTTTCTCAAGATCTTTGTGCTTTGCAGAAATGTCCTTTGTCTGATGTGGAGACAGTGAAGGTATTTTCCCATTCTCTAGGCTGTAGTTTTGTCCTATTGATGATACTTATTGCCTTACAGAATCCTTTCAGTTTCATGAGGTCCCATTTACTAATTTTCTCTTCTATTAGGTTCAGTGAAACTGGATTTATTTTGAGCTCTTTTATCCACTTGGACTTGAGATTTTTGCAGAGTAATAGATATAGATCTATTTGCATTCTTCTACATGCCAACATTCAGTTATACTAACACCATTTGTTGAAGACACTTTCTTTTTCCAAGGCATATTTTTGGATTCTTTGTCATAAATCAGGTGTTCACAGGTGTGTAGATTTACTTCTGGGTCTTTGAATTGATTCCATTGGTTCACCTGTCTGTTTGTATGCCAATAGCATGCAGATTTTATTGCAGAATTTATTATGATTACCCCATAGTAGAGCTTGAAATTGAAATCTGGAATGGTGATACCTTTGAAAATTCTGGGGTTTTTTTGTTTTGTTTTGTTTTGTTTTGTTTATTTATTTATTTATTTTTGTCCAGGCTTGATTTAGCTATCCTGAGATTTTTTTGTTCTTATATATGAAGTTAAGTTTTGTTCTTTCAGGGTTTGTAAAGAATTTGGAATTGCATTGAATATGCAGATTGCTTTTAGTAAGGTGGTTATTTTTACTATGTTAGTCCCACCAATCCATGAGCATGGGAGATTTTTCTATCTTCTTATATCTTCTCTAATTTCTTTCTTAAAAATACTTGAAGTTCTTGTCATACAGGCCTTTCACTTACTTGGTTAGATTTACCCTAAGATATTTTATATTATGTCTGGCTTTTGTGAAGGGTATTGTCTCCCTGAAGGGTATTTCTTTCTCAATCTGTTCATCATTTGTATGTAGAAAGGCTACTGATTTTTTGTTTATTGAGTTAACCTTGTATCCAGCCACTTCCCTAAAGGTGTTTATCAGTTGTAGGTAAGACAGACCACAATATTTTAAAGGGGTAAAGGGAAATAATGGTACAGGAATGGCTAAATAGGGGAAAGAATAGGAATGCAAGGCAGGTAAGGGAACATGAGAAGTATAAGTTAACATTAAAGACATTTCAAAAAGGTCATATGGGAATCTACTACTCTAGAAGTTTCATAAAATATAAACATACTATCAGAGGTCCCTTAGGATGTATCCCTGATACATGAAAGGATTTTTGGGAGCACATTCCCCATGGAGGGATACTCTCTAAGCCTAGAGGCAGGAGGGAGGGCCTAGACCCTACTCCAAATGACTTGACAGATTTTGATGATCCCTCCTGGAAGGCATCACCCTCCCTGTGGAGTGGGGGTATGTGTGATAGGAGGTGGGGTTGGGGTATGAGAGGAAGGGAGGGAAAGGGAACTGGGATCTATATGAAAAATAAGAAAAACTAATAAAAATATAAACATACATGTAAAAAGAACTTAAATGGAGTTACCCTGGGATGAGGCAACAATGCTCTATGAGACATTACAGAAACAAATAAATGTTCAATTTCAGGATGGGTTACCTCTTTTTATTGACAAGTAGAATCTTGATGACTTCCTTAACATTATAAGCTATTGCCTTATACTTGACTGTAAAACCCTATTGCTGAAGACACCACACATTTGAGTCACAGAACATGGAGAAATCAAGTTGATACCCATCTGGGAGTTTCATCCCTACTGTCTAGAAGGTGGTATGCATGATACTGGGGAAGAAGATGAAACACCAATGTTGCCTCCCTATAAGTCTTCAAGTTTCAACAATGACAAGGCTGGCAAGACTTGCCCACTGGTACAATAGTGGTAAAAATATTATGGTAATAAATAGATAATGCATGATTGTAATTAAGGCCTGATCCACAAGTTGAAAGCCATACTAGACACCATTATCAGCCAAGAGCTCATGACACTAGGCTATAGGCTACACTATTCTGCTAAAGTATTAAACCTACTCCTAAAGAATTCTACTAATAGCCACACATCCTCATCAGAGAAGCTTTTTTGTGATCAATACAGAAACCAATGGCTGGTCAAAATACAGTGAATGAATGGCTGAGGGAATTTTGAACCATAAATGTGACAACACAGGGCTCAGGGATCTTTGCATACAAAGTGATTAGAGACAAAAGCAGTGGATGACTACAAGGAAGCCATGTTTTCTGGATGCAGCAGAGAAGTTGCACATTTGAATTCACAAGAATAGAAAGAGCATGCCCAGAGGACTAAAACAAACTCCAGGCGTACAAAATTCCAGTATGTAAGGAGGAAGAAAACCCTACTCCTATCTAAGAAGCCATTGGCAATTGATATCTCCTAGCAGATGGAGTCATTTCTTTTCATTGTGAGGCCCCTGATGGGTTGATCACCTTCCAATGAAGGCCATCATACGTTCATCAGTATGTAAGCCATATAAATGTGACTTGATGGGTCTGATAATAATTGTTTGGTAGGGAAAGAAAGGGTAGACTATGCGGAAGTAGAGGGAGGGATGAATACACTCAAAACACATTGTAAAAATTTCTTAAGGTACTAATAAAATGAGAAAAGGAAATCCCTGGAAACACCCCATACTAACATGCCCAAAGGAATCTCTTTGAGATGTTCCTAAATCTACTTAAGAAAATAATGAATGAAAATTTAATTTTCTTCCAGGGATTCTCATTGAGGAAACAAACTACTCTTAAGAGTGGGTAGGCTACATGATCATCAATAGATAGCCAGCATAAAACAAACTCAAAAGCAACTTTGGATGTTCCTTGTCTAGTAACATCATGTCTGGGCTTTGGATTTTTGTTTTGTTTTTGCTTTTATTTTTATCTTTATCTTATTTTTTTATTTTATTTCATCTTATCTACATATTTTTCTCTCTTCTTACTCTACATATCCTTCTGATATATATTATGGGGTCCACTTCAGTGTTTTTTATGTGATTCCTCAGTGTGTGAATGAATTGTGTATCCTCATCTATATCTGCTTCTTGTACTCTTTTCCTTTTGCTTGTTGGGTCCTGTTCTGTGGTAGATTCCTCAGTCAATATTGATAATCCCTCACCCATTGCATTCTTATTCCATGTGTTCACCTCACACTCTGATTCAGATCCAAACTCCTTGACTCAGCATACAATATTCTATAAAGCAAGGCCCACACATATTTCTAAGTTTCTGCCAATACTGTCATGTTTCCAGTTCTTCATGGGTTCCAAGTGTCATGAATCAGAAACTTCATAGTTCTGCTCCTTCTGCCTGGAACACTCTCAATGGATTTTGGCTGGTGTGTTGCTTTACATTATTTCTATTTCTTTTTTCCAAAGGTTTTTGCTGCCTTATTTAGACAGCAACCCTTCAATATCATCTTATTCTGCTTATTATCCTTCATCTGTCACTAAAGGCAAGCTCTTGGCTGTGCATTTGTTTATCTGTTCATTGTCTGTCATTTCCAGTGGGAATGTGAGCATTGGGGATGAATCTCCCTACCAGACACCTTGTCTCCAGCACATAGAAAACTGTGCAGCACATGAAGAGATTTCGATGACTATTTCCTGAATTAAAAAAAGTCAAAAGTGAGTGGGAACTGGTGATTTTTAGTGGTTTAGTAAAACAAAATATAATTAATTCCCATAGCAAAACCCAACATCAACTTTTCTCCTCATTAGTAAATAGTACCTAAAATTGA
The DNA here is from genome assembly GCF_943737965.1 of Phodopus roborovskii. Lineage (NCBI taxonomy): Eukaryota > Metazoa > Chordata > Mammalia > Rodentia > Cricetidae > Phodopus > Phodopus roborovskii. The sequence goes on along the minus strand of NW_026125352.1, from coordinate 201,215 downwards.
ATAAATACTAATTTAAAGTGCTTTGTTTATTCCAACATCTTATAGGACATAAGTCATTTTGATGCCCTTTTTGTGGTCAAGAAAGAAGAGGAAGAAAAAGATGTGTGATATTTAGATTCCAGGCAGTTAAAAGAACTTTTAAACCTCACTGCAACAAAAAGGGGAGTAGTCAAAGGATCGAGGGAACACAAGGCATTCTGGAAGCAAAAAGAAATAAATGTTATGTTATTCTGCCACTGGGATTACAAATGATGAATATGGACTCACCTCTGAAGCCTGGAAATTAAAAATGGATTCCTGGCATATGAATATCTGGTACTTATACTGCAGTTGGCAAACGCTGTATTTATCAGAGTGTGTTAGTGTTCATAAAATATGATTCCTTCCTTTGCTTGCAGAGCAGCTGCTCTCGGTGGTGCTGCAAAAAGCTTTACTGGATCTCCACTTTCATTTATAACATGCCTTGCAAAAATCACAATTCCAACATGAAACAACATAGACTGCATTCTATATCTATCAAAGACCTCTTTTATATTCTTTTATCTGTTTTTCTATTTTCTGTAATTACATGGCTTATTTTCATTTCTGATCTCAACTAGAGGTTATTCAGAAGGCACAGAAACAAGAGCGACAGAAACAGCAGCTAATAAAATAGAAACTAAAACCAGATTTATTGAATATGAACCCATCAATGTTAGCAATAATGATTTATGTATGTCTGTGTTATCATATCTAGTTTTCTATACACTTTTAACCTGACTCTCATGTTTCCAAGTTTCATGATTACTCTTTGACACAGTGACTGAAGTAGTGATTTTCTTTATATATTTAAAAGTTAAAACTCAGAAGATATTGGTGTTCTATAAATTTAGTCTTGTGATATTTGAATCTTTCTGTCCTTTATTTGCTCATAACCAAGTTTTTAAGTTCTTTCCCCTTTTACTTTTGAAATATACAAATGGGCAGTAGCAACAGAAGTGTTTCCCTTAGTTGAAAATAAAATATCATGTCAGGTGGGTGGTGATTCACATCTTTAATCCCAGCCTTCTCAGAAGGAAGAGGCAGGCAGATATCTTTGAGTTTGAGGCCAGCTTGGTCTATAGAGCAAATTCCAGGACAGCAAAGGCTACACAAAGTGTCTCAAAACAAAAATATTTATTATTAATAATATTATCATTATTAACATAATTATTTGCTTCAGAATCAAAAATTTCTTCCCCCATATCCTAAGTCATTTCCTCTTAAGAAACATATAGCTCTGGAGCTAAGGAGGTCTGTTATTCAAAAAAGTACTTGACTCACAAGAATGAGAGCCTAGTTTTCATCCTCAACACTGATACAAACACTCTGAGGACAAGACTGATCTAAAATCCTGGCATTGGGGATACCAATATAGAAGAATCCCTTAGGCTCATTGGCCAGCTGGCTTAGCCAAAACATTGAGCTCCAGGCACAGTGAAACATTCTGTCTCAAAATATAAGGTGGGGAGTAATTAAGAAAAGTACCAACACTGAATTCTGTCCTCCAGATTAATGCACACATGTGCACGTGCACTGGTACACACATGCATGAACATGCAGATAAAATTTTAAAACAAAATAAACATAGTTGTCATTGCAATTTTGATTAACATGATTCTGATAATCAGCAAAGCTGAAAAACTTTTCATGTTATCTGTTGGCCATTTTTACCTCATCCTTGGAAAATTACCTCTCCATCTTTTTTTTCTTAATTATTTTTTCTTTGATATGTTTACACATGTATGAAGTTTACACCAATTACTCTCAACTCATACACCCTTATCTCGCTCCATCTCTATCTACCCACTCCCTTCACTGCAAATCTCTTTTTCACAATTGCTTTGGTTTGTGACTCACAGAGTTGAACTGTGTTTAGGACCATAGGTTTACATGTACCACTGGTGTTCAGTGGTAGGAGCACAAAGGCAATGAACCCTCTGTTCCTATAATCTATGCATATCCAACATGCTTGCTCATAGATAGATGACAGAGCAGGTCATGTTAAGGCTCATTCAAGTAACCTCAGTGTCCTGGCTTTCGCGACTGCAATTGCTATGTCTTACCTAGGGGGTAGCATTTTGCAGTAGTTCAAATTATCTTCTAGCTCTTACATTCTCCCCATCCCCCTTCTGCAGTGATCCTTGAAGAGAGTATAGAAATGTCCTGGTTAGGGATAGATCCTCCACTGTCAATGATTCTCTGAATTTTTCAGCCATACATCTGCCTGAATCTACAGTTAGCTACAAAGAGAGGCTTGAATGATGAAGGCTCCCAGTAGCTTTTGTCCATGACTAGAAATATAGATACTTATAAGACAGTGATAACATGTCACTTAAGTTAAGCAATAGCAGTGAACTCTCCCTTGAGCATAAGGCTCCCTAACCTGAGAAGTTGACAATGCCCATCTTTAATTTGAGTTATTTGACTGCTTGTCTTGTTCTTTTTTTTGTTTTTCCCTCTAACCAGTGAGCTGTAGAGTTTTGCATGCATATTTCACCCTTGTCATACATATGTTCTTCAGACGTGTCCTCTGATTCCACAACTGTCTAGTACTGTCGACTAATTTCTTTCCCATTTATAAAATATTTAAATGTAGTCTCGCTCAGTTTCTGTTATGTTGCTAACGTTCTTGCTATACCTAACGGTAGCACCAATCAACCAGATTTTACAGTCATGTTTTCTCTTATGAATTACAATTTCATATCTTTAGTTGATGTTAATCCATTGCAATGATTTTTGAGTTTAAAAAGCTATCCTTAAAGAATATGTTAAAACACTAAAATTAATGAGCAGGTGAGGGAGCCAGGATCTTTGTACACTCTTGGCGGAATGTAAGATAGTGGGTGCAGATGTTAGAGATTTTCATCTGTATAATCTTAAAACAGACCTACCATACATGTTGGTCTGTTTTCTATGATGGAAACAAATGCAACAGATTGGATAATTAATAAAGAAAACCAAATTATTTCTCACATATCTAGAAACCGTGAATTCTATTTTCAAGGCTCTAGCATCTAACAAAGGACTTCTTGCTGTCTCACATTGTTGCCCTGGAAATCATCCACAGAAAGGAGAAGGATGGGTCAGCTTAGATCATTCTTCCATTTATTATAAAACTGCTGTTGAGTCTTCACCACAATGATCTTAATACAACATGAATTACTTTACAAAGTTCCTATTTCTACATATTAGTGACATACAAATTTGGATTTGGTGACTGCTTTTCCATTGCATACTCTTTGGTTCAAACATTCTGTCCACAATGGTCTATGAGCCAGCAAAACCACATCAAAAAGAAAACACCTGAATCTTTGGATCCCTAGGTATAATTTTGTTCTCAGTTTTATTGAAGCATTTTTTTTACATTAGTCAAGATATGTAAATATAAAGAAAGAAAAAAGACAATGGTGCATATGTAAATATATAAGTGCATATCTATTTAACTGCAAATTCAACTTTGAATCTGAAAGCAGGTGTGCCATTAGCCACATGGAAAAACACAAAAAAAAACCTTCTTCCTAGGACAATAATCCAGACACAGAAAGGAAAACACTGTGTGAGTTAACCAACCTATAAACAGAAAAACTCACAGAAGTAGAGAATGGAAAGTTTGCTCAAATAGCAAAGAAGGTCAGCATGCATGCTGAATATTTCTGAATGCATTGGCTGTGGATAATATTATACTATGTAAATGAAACTTATTTAAAGGGTAGGCTCCAGGTGAATTCAGCATCAAAAATAGATAAATAAATAAGCATAAAGGCCAAGTATGCAGGATGGAGCTGTATATTTTACTCTATTTCCAATATGGTTATTATTTAAAGCATATGTAGACACACAAACACACTCACTAAGTTCTATACCTTAAAAGTATACAATAAAAAGCAAAGGCCATGTGTGGTGACGTATGCCAGTAGTCTAAACACAATGGAAGTTGAAGCAGGAGAAGGATAATGGATTTTAGGTTAACTTGAAACACATAGTAAGACCTCTCAAAAATAGTGAAAACTAAATAAGTTAAAAGGAAAAGGGAAAAGGAGAAAGAAAAGCTAAAACTCTGAAGGACAACTGCATAAATCAAGCCTGCAGTGAAAAATCTTTTTTTTAAAAATTATAGCAATAGAGTCATTACAAACTTACCAAAACAGTCTTAAAAGAATACGTAAAAACGCATGCAACAACCATTATTAGATATTGTTTAAAGTTCATAAAATAAACCTGTATTCCCCCAGATGTTCCTCACAATGCTAACTGGTTTAATTTTCACGGTTTTTGCATGTGTATGTGGTTTTCATGTGTGTGTGCTTGTTTGAACCTGTGCAGAGACTATTTGAGTACATGTATGCATGTTGGGGGAGGGAACAGGTTGACATGGTAGTCTTCCTTAATCCCTGTCTGCTGATGAACCTGGCACTTGCCTGAACTGAACTGGCAGATCCCAGCTAGGGTAGCTGGCCAGCTCGATGTGAGTGTCCTATCTCTGCATTCTGAGTGATGACTTTGTAAGTAGTTGCCACATTCGATGGGCTGTGGGTGCTGGGGATTTGAACATGGTCCACACTGCATAGCAAACACTCTACCAACAAGAAATCTCTCCAGCACTAAATGCAATCTACTACTCTTTTTCTAGCATCATTTTCCATCTCAACCCCCTTCAGTTTACACTTCAGTTGACATTCACACTCCCTTTCTTTCATTGCTAGTTAGTAAGTCATGAAATTTACATGGCATTATTTACTTCTTAAAGAGGCTTATGCCATTCGGGTTTCAAGGAGGCCCCCAGGAGATGAATAAAACATTTGCAGAGATTACATTCTCCTCATCTGCTTAGGTCAGAAATGACACTGGCTGAGGGTGTTCTGAAAGGCTTTGGGGACTTAACTCATATATAATATTACTCCATACTGTAGAGCTTCTCTAAGTCTGCCAGACCAGGCAAGGTGAAGAGTCCTGATGCAGAATATTTTACCAATGCCTCTTCATTAAGATTCTATTCTCAGGAATCAGCTATTTTTCCTCTGCCATAGATGGTCAATTTCTGTATTTCAATTATAAGAAGTTAGAAATATTTCAATAGAATTGCAGCTGGAGTAACACTTCTCACATTTTATTTCCTGGGCCCAAGCGAGTTAACTGAGTGACCTTCAGGGCACTCATTTTTAATCATGGTTCTACTTCTGTGCTGTAGGTAAGGCTGCATGGTCTGGCCAGTAGTTAATGGAATGCTCTACATACAATCAGATGTCAACACCCAAGTCCCCAGGACAGGGTTATAGCTGAAGCACAGGCTGACATGCTGTTTCCTGGCTTTATTTTTCTTGAATTCATCTTCTCACAGCTGTGATGAACTGTTCCTCTTGCAGCTTCTTATATGCTGGAGAAGAGAACATATTTTAAGCTTGCCCACAGCTAAAGCTGAGAAAATCCCTCAGGTGCTCTCTTCTCCTATTTCTCTATCTCCACATCCTGGAAATATGTGTCAAGATTCAGAATGGTGTTGTATCTATCTAAAAGTGTCATTTGACACCCCACAGAATGACAGTTAGTTTGGAAAATAGGAGATTTTAGCTATGCAGCCCATAGCTAAATATTCATTCCTCCATAATTTTGAGATTCATATTTCAAATTAATATTTTCTTCAACGCTATGGGATGAGCCCCTGACGCTCTGTGGGGTTTTCTGTGGCATTTGGCTTTTACCTGTTCCTTCACCCTTGAGTCAACACTGTAAGAAAGTAGCCTCCAAACGTTTTTCTCAGGAAACAAAAAAATATTCATAAACGTCTCATGATATCATAAAAGTCCTCACAGGAAATCCATCAAGTTGAAATTTAACTGCAAAGGTGTGTCAAGTAATGAAAATATACAGAAAATTCTTTATGTCACATTTAACATTAAGGCTGGGTAATGCTTAAGATGACATGAAATGTACAAAGGTAGAAAGGTCTGAAAATAAGTGCTTTGTATGGTTTCACAAAAGCCGTAATAACTGATTGTATCATAACAGAGTATAATGGCAGCTACTACGACTTGGTAACAGGTGTGAATTGTGTGTGAGGATGAATATACCTATGATGACACCGATTACATGTCACCTAAGCTGTGCCTCATTATTATGTGTTTCTGGTTATGTGAGGGGGGAGAGGTGATGCTGTGAATTCCTAAATTCCCGGATTATAGCCTCATGCCCCACACCAGATTTCCTAGTATGTTTGTTTCAACATCTGCATGAAGCAAGAGATTTTTCAGTTCATTGTCTGTATATGTAGTTGTTCAGACCAGCACACCACATCCTCCCATGGGAATCTGAGCACACTCACCTCTATCCTGCTGCAAAGTGCGATAATAACATTCCTACCTTACCATCCTGTGTCTGGGTGTGACAATGAAAAGCATGTATCTACCCACATACAAGACTACAGTTAATGTCAGCAATAAATCCATGCCTTTCTCACCCGTCCCGTTGTATGGGTCATGGATTCAACCCTCTCTGTAGTCAGGAGGAGGAAAGGAAAGAAAGAGGGAGAGATAATTCATTTTATTGACATTTATCACATGTATTTATAGCCATATCTTGTTCTTATTCACCCCACACACTGTTTTCCTCTGTACCCGGTAGACCCCTTTGGCTGGTCCCTTTCCTTGCCCACATAGTCTAACCTCCACTTTTTTCTCCTTCAGCCAAAGCTCAAAGACATGTCTGTAAAACTATTTCTTTACCCTTTACTAACAAACAAATTATGTGGACAAATAGTAAAGAACACATGGGGAATTTAACTCAGCACCAAGCTACCACTTACACCACCATCGCTTGCTCCTCTCTTCAAAGGGCTGCCCCTCCTCTCAGTGATGTCCATCCCCAAGGTACACCCTGCCTCTCAGACTAAAATGTTGTTTTCAATTGGATGGCGGACCTGTTACAGAATTCCAGTAACAAATGTCCAGCTGCATCATCTGTCCAGATTCAATGTTTCAGTGTGAAGACCTTCAGATGATCCCTCTCCAAACCAGATTTCCATGACATTCTAAGCCAAGAGTAACATAACACTTTAAAAACGTCTACTTGTATGAATGAAGGATATGTTTCTCAGACCAGATGGTAAGTCATAGTCTGCCAAATATATACATCATTCACAATACTACTGTAAATGAAACTAGCAGTAGTTGGCACTTTGCATTGTCAACTGCTAATTTGTGAGATACTCACAAACTTCCTTCTGCTTTCCACACTACAGTAGCTGTTTTTATAGATGTGAAAGTAAGACTATGTTAGCATATATTGCTCTAAGATCACAACAACTTTTCATAAGTATCTGGGTGCGTATTTGAAGATATTCACAAACAGGAATTTGAAGGGAGAAGACAAGGGAACCAAGATTCTGACAGCTATGACACCATTGTGATCATCTGGATAACTCATAGACATACACTGAACTTAGGTTCATTACTGCATTGAGAATAGGAGACACCCTGAACATTCTCTAACTACATGCTGAGATTTTATTCTGAAGACAACTTTGGCTCAGAATCTGCTTTGGGTGTTTTCCTGACATCTGTTTCTCTATTGGCACAGCTCATATAGACAAATTTGTCCTCAAACCAACACCCAGGTCCTAGGGATTCCAGGATTGCACTACCACACGTAGCTTTAGCATACATTTCTAAAATGATTTCTATGGTTGGTATATAAAAACATGATAACCAGAATTCTTTAACATTGGACAAGGATTTCAAAGTCAAATTGAGAACTCAATACAGGAAAAAAAATATGTAGATGCTTCTCTGACGTGTGTGTGTGTGTGTGTGTGTGTGTGTGTGTGTGTGTACGTACAGCTACATAGTAAACAATTTCTATAGAATAGAAGCTAAAATATTTGACTCAAAAATCTTCCATATAATTTTAAGGGTTTATAAATTCTTAGAAACTCAATAATTACAGCATTATAGACAAGTAAAATCTAACAGAAAATTCTTCTAGTCTACTAGTATGGCTTGTATATTATGGAAATAACTTTTAGGAGCTACTATACATGAATAGACCTTTTATATATCTATATAGATATTTAAATAAGTATATAAATAGATTATATACACATATATGTATATGTCACTCAAAATTATTTCTTGCAATTTGTACAGAATTATATACATTTCAGGTCCATTACCATGGAAAAATGTGGTCTACCTCCCCCTTGGGATTTTTTTTTCAACTATCCTAATAATTAAGAACAGAGAAGATGACATGTTTGAGATCTTCATAGTCTGGTACTTTGGGTGTTATACACAGATAGACTGCAAACCTGTAATTCTCAGCCAACTGGGCATTGTTCCCCCTGGCACACATAGGAAACTCAGGCTGGAAGGTTTTTAAACAGTTTTCCTTGTCTAAAGTTATCATGCTGTGTTGTGAAAGCCAGGTCATGATCTGGGATTAGTCTGACAAGAGACACCTCTTCTCCACAATGTGCAACTTGAAGGAACTCCTTTTATTATGGCAGCTGTTAGGCATCTGGAAAGTAGGTTTGGAATCAGGAATGGGCATCTGTGTCCAGGTATTCATTGTCCCATATATACAGCAAGAGGATGAGTGTGGATTAATCTAAAAACGCAAAATAGGTCAGTGATTGGCAATCAACCTACATCACAGGTCTATAATGTACACTAGCCTTCATATAGCCCCAACTTCCTATGTAAAAGAGCTGTGTATTATTCTGTAAGAAGTAACTCTTGCGCACTTGTCAGTACATGATTTACACCCACAGCTAGTCTCTGTACTTAGGGGGTGGTCCACATTTCCATCTCAGAAGCTTTCTTCCAGGTGAGAACTCTCATAACTCTCCCACCCCTTCTGGTCCTGTTAAAAACCGAACTCTTTCTCCTATGTGTGTACATGTGCACGCACATGTGTGTGTGTGAGAGAGAGTACATAAAATTGTTGTTTCATATCTCTATGTCTTTGTACTTCCCTTTGACAAGCAGGCAAAGCAGTGATAAATATTTTTATATGTAGAAACTTCTTCTTTTTAAGCATAAGATTTAGTTCAGTATTAAATGTAACACGTAGCTTAATCATTATCAAAACTCATATAATGATGCATCTTAGACAAACACCATCAAACATTTATATGATTTATATAATATTAAAACTTTGAAATTTGTATCTCATCACAGGAGAAAAGTTCTTATTCTAAGGTGAGAATTATATAATAATTTTAGACAGGAGGCGATGTTTTGTAAAGATGAACACATTTCACTACTACTGACAGCAAAGAAGTTTGTTTTGATATTTATCAGGCAGAAGTTAAAAAGAAGAATATGCTGAGTGACACACATCTCTTTTGTGGTAGCACTGGGATTCAAACTCTGAAATGATGGTCCTGTGTAGTCTTGGGAAATCAGTCATATTGCAAGGAAACTAAGCTAATTGGAATAACAAATCCCAAACCTATGGTTTTCTGAATCTCAGCATACTTTGATTATGCTTAGTCCTAAAACAGGACAAGTTAACCTTTCAAAGTAGGCTAAAGTTACTGACCACATAATCTTATGGGAGTGACTGGAGACTTGTCTATTCTCTGAGTGGTTCCAAGGTCTTAGTGAAAGAGGGAGACAGGAAGTCATGAGAAGAAAAGCATAGATAATGATAGTGTAGATATAGAAGTGGGAAGGGATTAGTTCTCCTCCGAAGAGTCAAGAAGTATTGGGACCCTGGTTGCTCATGATAGATTTATAATACTGAGCAACTTGATGTTACATATTAATCTCATTGAAGCCTCTGACCTGTATTTTTGCCTCAGTGATTAGTAAAACATTGATGGATTGATCAATGACTGATCTACTGTGCTGAATATCAATAGGAAAACCTTGTACACGTCAGACCAAGTCTTTCCCTGTAAGCTACATTTCCAGAGCAAACATTCTTGAGTGAACATTTACCTCTGGAGAAGATTAAAGGAAGGCATGTACACTTGAAAATGTGATAGTTAAATGTAGCCTATGGAAAGCAATGACTTAAACTGCAGAACAAACTAAATAACAGTGATGATGATTACATCAACAAGAGGATAATAGTGGTGGGAGGTAGAAAAATCTGACCAGAGATTACAACCTCCAGTGGAAAGCATATTCACTAGACTGCTCTGTTTGTGGATTTAATTAATATCACACCCTAACCGTATGATACTGAACAGTTTCTTCCTACGATAACCTGTCTAGACATGCCTAGATTCTATGGTTATTGAAACTCGAGTTAGATAGAATTCTTAGAAGAACCTTTATTCTCATTCATTCACATTATTCATTATCATTCAGTATTTTGAGCCTCAATAACAATATGTTACACTACAGAAGATTCAGTTTCTACTCTTAAAGTGATGGGAACATTTTAGATTCTTCCACGGCTACCCCAGTCTAGAGAGGTTCTAAAGTAAACCATATACCCTTGCTAATATTTAAAATTGAGTGATACTCAAAATCAAAATAAATATATGGTGTTTCTGCCAAAATGTAATGATCTAAGACTTCATTAACAGTTGAGGAATAGCGGAAATATTGTACTAGATTTTGAGGTTGCAATGAAAAGTGGTGTCCATTGTAGGTTCACAGTATATCCACCTAAAATTCACCTCATTGATGCAGTCCGCAAGTATTTATTTCAACAAGAGGGATTGTGTGCAAAGATGACAGGTGCATAGCTGATTCAGCAGGCACAGGAGAAGGCTGGAAATGAATTTCTAGCTGGCTCCCACAGCTCTTTCTGATGAGTCTGGTATGCAAGTGTCCATGTTCACCTAGCTTTTATCCAAGATGGAAAAGGAAAGGAGGATGATTTTAGAACAAGAACAAAACTAGCCTGTCTCCGTAGTATTTATTTCCCTAATATTTTGACAGTTTTTACAATAAAGAGCTAATTTAAAGCATGACAGTTATAAAGTTTGAAAATGTCTCAAGTTGCGTTTAGTGCTAACAAATCCACTAAGATGATCTTCAGTCAGTGCTTAACAGTTTTAGTGGTGTTCCTGATCAGAGCTCTTAGCTATGAAAGATTCAGTTTTGCTACCTGGTGAACAAGTAATCAAGGAGGTAAACGCTTTTATGTTGTAGAAATGCATGTCTCTGTAATTGCTATCATTTGACAAAATTAATTATAAATATGACTAATGTATAAGTATTATGTACTTCTCCACAAAACTAAGTCACAGAGGAACAAGTGAGAGCTATTTGCACTGGAATGTCTGTCCTTTGCTTCAAAAATCCTCCATTTACTACTGCTCAGTTATGTCAAGGCATAGATTTTTAAATGAGCTCATATTGATGAATAATTAATGTGTACAAACTTGAAGTGCACCGTGCCCTGTATTAACTTGAAAAAGCACCTCCTTCTAGAGGACATAGTGAAATACAGGCATGCATATGTATAGGGTAGGAATGGGTGTTAGTTACACACATAAAACAATGTTCACATGGCCGCTCTCTCACACAAACCCCTCAAAAGCAAATTTAAGTGATGGCCAGGTCTTTTGATTGTCTGGGGGAACTTGAGGTCCACAAATAGGTCATATTTCCTGTGGCTAGAAACTTCAGTCAATCATATACTTGATGTAACACAAAAGCCTATTGGTGAACACTGATATTAGTGATAGGAACCTTAAAGAGAAAGGGGTGTTTTATTTTTTGATACAAGTCTCATATAACCCAAACTGGCCTCAAACAACCATGTGGCCTATGACAACCTTGAACTTTTGATCTAGGAGCTGCGATTACAAGTGTGCACCAAAATGCCTGGTTTTTAATGCAGTGCTTATATGCAGGATGGGCCTTTGTGCATGTTAGGTGAGAACTCCACCAACTTCTGTATATCCTCAGCAATGAACAGAGACATTTGAGACCATAAAGTCTCAAAGTGTCTAATTACTATGACAGCATCTTATACATGCACACATAGACTTTTGTGTTCCTCTGTTGAAGACATTAAGCTTTCTTCCCTTCTTAGTTCCTTACGTTTACAATGAAATTTGAGACAAATTGCTAAGGACGAGAGAAAACACAGTAAGTTCAGAGTGGAGAATATATGTGCGTATGAGTATTATGTATGTGTACATGTATATGTTTACACATATACACATATGTGTGAAAATGGTAATTAAAAAAGAGGTCCCGAATTTGAAAGGAGACAGGGAAACACGAGAGAAGATAGGCGTGGGAGGAGAAGGGTTATAAATAATATAAATATGGTAATCACACGTGAAGCTCTCTAAAATAATTTTACAATTCTAGTAACACAATAAACACCTCTTTTAAAAAGCTGTGAAGGATTTTTAGAGAAAAGAGACAAGACTAAATGCCACTCAAGATTTTGAGTTGGATTGACTATTACAATAGAGAAAATTTTAGTAGGGAAAATAAAACGGAAAAAAAATAAAATCAAGTAGGTTGATTTCTTAATTTGTTAATTAACTAAATCTGCTTATTGCAGAGCATGACATTATAGTACTTTCATTATATTTTTCAGACATCATAAATTACATAATTTATAAGTGAATAACAATTTATTATTATTTATGATTTATTAAGCTTGCCTGAGGATTCAGAAAGCAAAGTTAGACTCAAGCTATAGAGATCAGGCCGTGGTAGTAGGACTCAGGATTAAGAAGTAGACAAGTTCAAGGCCATTATGTCCTATACAAGAGTGAAGAAAACAGAGCTCATGTTTTTATCCCAGCACCTGGGATCACATACCATTAATCCCAGCATTAGGGGGATATAAAAGATAGGAGCAAGGTCTCAGACCTGAGTTTCAATTTCAGGATTCTCCACTCACATTGAGGAGAGCATGGCAGTCTGGGATTGCAGTCTGAGGTTTGGTGGAGCCAGGATCACCTTACAGTCTGAGGTAGAATAAGAGCTAGTGGCCGGCTGCTTTGCTTTTCTGATCTTCAGATTAAAGCTTGAACCCCAATATCAGCCTCTGGGTCATTTACTTCTTATGTTACATGTAATATATAAAATGTGGGCAAACACACATGCAGAAATAGCATCAGATAAAATGATATGGGGAACCATTTAATTCTAACCCTTTTTATCAATTATTTTGCAAGGTTATTTTATTTTTTGTAAGGTATATTATAACTGTGCTTGTTCTCCTGTGTGTGGATATTTGAATGTGAGCCCAAGTGCCTTTGGAGGTTAGACACATTCAGCCCTTTGACTGAAGTGGCATGTGGTGGTAAACTGCCTGATGTGTGGTGGGAATAAATCCCCAAGAGAGCACCTTACATCTGGTATAAGGTTATGCATACCACCATTAAAGATTGGTATTGCTGTTCTTAAGCTCCCATGATGAATCAGAAATATCATAAGCCATTCAGCCAAGATTGAGAATGAGGAGTGGAATCCACTTTGGCTGAGTCTGATATGAGGTCAGAAAAGGAGGTAAAGTCTAGCTGTGTTGCTTCCAGAAAAATCTGAGATAGGATGTTAAGGTAGCGTTGTATGTGAATCTGTCCAATCATAGGAACACTACGTCCTCAGTTCTCAGAGAACTAACTGCTGTCTTCTCTTGCACTATTTATCAGGGGAAAAATAAGTAAAAATCTTCCAAAGTTTATGAAAAGAGGTGTGTGTGTGTGTGTGTGTATGTGTGTGTGTGTGTGTGTGTGTGTGTGTGTGTGTGTACATATATAATTCGGTTTAAATTGTTTGTTGCACAAACTCCATTGTGAGATAACTCTCATCAATTCTCCCTAGTTCGAGCTGTCGCTGTCCACACTCCCTCCTTCCATCCCTTCTCTCTCCAACCTGATCTAGCTCTGGTTCCCAGCTGCCCCCCAGTCATAAATTTTCCAGATTAGAACAAAATTCTTTAAGCTTTTTTTTTTTTTTCTTTTTCTCAAGACAGATTTTCTCCATAACAGCCCTGGCTGTCCTAGACTCACTTTGTAGACAAGGCTGGCCTGGAACTCATAAATCTAGCTGCCTCTGCCTCTTTAAGTGTTTGGGATTAAAGGCATGTGCTAGCACACAAATTAAAGCTTTCCTTTCTAATCCTCAAGAATATGTCTGTCTACATTACTCTTTTCTTGGGGAAGTTAATACATGTTGCTTGAGGAAATACAAACCATACATTTGTTCTGTAAGTATTTTCTGACCAAACACTATTCTAGAAGAATCATACAGGAAGCAAAAATATGCATTCTACCATCATGAAATCATATTTTACTAGAGGAAGACTTTTCAGAAATGGCAAAAACAGCATTGGTATGTGCCTTGGCCTTACTTTTATCCTCTGACATGGTATAGTTCTCACACTGAGTTTTACTGATGGTTTTGCCTTCATTTAATGGATTTAGATAGGAGTACTAAAGGAGATTTTACATGGCCAAAATATCATAGGTAATCCTCTGTGAAATGAAAAGATGAGTGTTGACACTGGTAATATTAATGATGCTTCCCTGCAAGTTCTAGGCAACAACTAAACCATTTTTACATGAAGCCAGAAGAATCTGTTGAAGAGACTCAAGAATTTATTTAGGCATAAGTTAGGGACAAACACTCATTGATATAGAACCAATTAGATGCCACTGCTCATCCAACTGCCTTCATCTAGTCATTCTGCCCAGGGGTGAAGAGCATCCACAACATGGATATACTGATGCATATTATAATTATATATGAACTGTAAAACTACTCCCCAAACAAAAACTGAACATCCAATAAAAACAATTTATTCTGTGATTCTGGTTATATGAATATTTTCATTTTCTCCATAAAATCTGCAATTCATACAAGATATTTTTAGTATATTTCCACATCCAAAATCTTACATACATATTATTGTGAATTTAAAAAAAAATCACTATCCCCCACCAGCAGCGTATTTATCATGTAACTGGAGACTGTGAAAATTTTGTTCATTATTGCTTTTAGGATATCATCTCCCCAACAACTCTAAAGAAACTCAGAGTGAATTCCATCTAGCATTTAATATTGTTTACTCTAGAACTTTGATCTTAATATCTATTTTCTCCTCGTCTTCTCTTCATATTCAGATTCATTTCTGAGAAAATTAACCAGCATTAGAGAAAATTAACTAGCATTAATAATAAAAATGCAAATTAATTTTTGTACTTCTCTTATATATACCAAGAATTAGTGTGTGTGTGTGTGTGTGTGTGTGTGTGTGTGTGTCTGTGCTGTGCTGTGCTCTGTGTGTGTGTGTGTGTCTGTGTGTGTGTCTGTGTGTGTGTGGATGTGGGTGTGTGATGGGTAAACTTTGGTCCCCACAAAGGAGAATAATTAATTTAATAGCATTTTGATGGCTCATGTAGTAGAATACCCTGGGTAATTCAAGAATCTTGTTCAATGGTCATTCTCTGATCTTCCTGTATTTCCATAGCCCACATCTGGTTCTAACATCCTCTGTTATTTAGGGTTAGAGTCATTCTCAGTCAATGATACAACTCAGCCCATTTACAAAATAATAAGAGCTCAAATATTATTAATTTTATAATTAAAGAGTGAAATACAAGTTAAGATTATTTTCCTATTGATTTGGCATGGTGTTTAAGTGATTGATTAGTTAAATATTATACAATAAAATAAAAAAAATAAGAAACTGAGACTACGTAGTCTGGAGAAATGGAATTTGGTGAATTGATTAACAATATTAATTTCACGTGACTACAGACCACTTTCAATACAACCAAACAATGCCAAAGTAATGAGCTCAGGATTCTTAAGTTTTACGTTAAATTGTATCCATCTTTGGAGTAATGTCAAGTTTCCAGTGATTTACAAGTACTACAGAGGAGTTTATTAGATTCTATAATGGCTCTCACAGGAGTTATATATTCTTCTAAAGGAACAATATGTATTCTCTTTTGTAATAAATGCAAAATGCACTCTTGGCAAAAAGAATAAAAGTTGATAACAGATTTCGATTGGGACTGTGTGTTCCTTACACATTTCATTTCTGAGTATTATCAATTTTAACTTGAGTCCTAAACAGGAAATCATGTGGTTGATTTTTTTTAGCATTTAATATTATATTGTAAGCTAATTACTTAGTAATAAAGACTGACAGTATTCCTCGGGGAGAAATCTAATTACATTGGTTTGACTGCCAAAGAAATTGCTCTAAAAGTAAAGTCATTTTATTGTTAATGCTATGCAAATTGCTATGAAGAAAGTAGTAATTGAAGGGCTAATTTCATTGTTGTATCAACATGTGTGAACAAAAGAACGGTACAATTATCCTGCAAAATAAACGTGGAATGGAGTCAGTAACATGTATTTTGGGAGTGCGACATTTGACCAGGCAGGAAAAATGTGAAGTCTAGGGTTAAATCAATCATCTCCAGCAATTAAAAGTAAAGAAAATAAAACAAATGTGTGTTGCTCTTGAAATGAATTTGCCCCTGACTGCTTGTATTTTATCTTCTATTAAATCAAAGAAACAAAACAGCCTTTGTCTTCAGTGTTATCCCTTCATTTCTTCAGCCTCTGGCTGTAACCAGAATGGCTTTCCTAAGCAGTGCAACTACTTTGAGAGTTCATCTTATTCCGAATTTCCAAGGTTTAGGAAACAAATGATGAGATGTGCTGGAGAGGCTGTGGGCAAAGGAGAACACTGATATTCACAGAAAGTGAAAGTGCAAACTCCTGCCACCACTAGGGAAATCAATGGGAGGTTCCTAAAGCACTGGAAACACTTGATCTGCATGATCTGGTCATACCACTCTTAGGCATACACGTAAAACATTGTATATTGACAGAGATACTTGCCCTATTCACCAGGAAATGAAAGCAGTCTAGATGCACTTAACTGATGATTGGATAATGAAAATGTCATGTATTTACACAGTGAAATATTATTTAGCTCTTATGAAAAACAAAATTATGAAATCCGCAGTGAAATGGATAGTGGTAGAATCAGTCACTCTCAGAAAGAAAAATTCTACATTTTCCCTCACTTCTGAATGTCAGCTTTAAATCTGCAGATATATCTATTCAATTTGGAATACCAACAGAGGTCAACAATTTAGTAAGACTTTTGAAGGAAGGGGAATAGGATAAAATGATATAAAAGGTTTAAGGGGGAATAATGGAACAGAAACGGATTGGGTTGGAGTAGGGTATGGGGAAGGATGGAAAGAGAAAAGACTATGGAAAGAGATAACTAATACTAAAGACCTTTTGAAAAGGTACATGACAACACATTACTATAGAAGCTTACACACACACACACACACACACACACACACACACACGATGTTTTTCCTACAAAGGAAGAACAATATCCCAATCAGAAATTTCATGATAGTAAACAAAATTGTTTTTAGCTTTTGTAGAGTTAGTTGGGTAAATAATGGCTCACATAGACTTTTGAGGTATTGCTACTACACTTGGCTACCCTCCAGATCTTGACAGTAAGTCAAGAAAAGTCTTGAGTCACTGAAAATACAGAAATTATTTCACACTCACCTGGAAGCTTGATCTCTGATGGCTAGCTGCTGCCAGAAAGTGCTATGCACGTTGCCAAAGAAGAAAAGAAATTTACAACCTCACCCAACCGTGAACCCTCCAAGTTACAACATCAAATGACCTGGCAAGATATACCACTGGTGCAATTGTAGCACAAATGTCATGGTAGTGATCAACCACATTCTGTTTGGCTCTAAGACTCAATCCATGAGATTGAGCTCATATCTTCAACAGGGCATCTAGAAAGTATAGGACAAAAATCATAAAATCCTAACTTTAGAACATCCAAGTATTTGTATTACTGGCTAGAATTCAATTTGTAAATAAACGGGAAATGTGGGAGTTTTTAATCTCAAACTCCTCTGGCCAGTATACATGCCCAATTAAAAATATTTTTTTTCCAGAGTGGACTCACCAAAATCTACACTCTCTTTCACGTGGTACTCACGAATCTGAGTATTGTCATTGACTGAACATTTGATCATTGGTCTTAGAGATAGTGTAAGAAGCCATTTTTGCAAAATCAACAGCAGTGCTTGCAGCGTATATGATGAAACCAAGTTTTACACACTGAAGACCATGGCTTCTATCAGCATCTGAAGCCTGCCTGAGAAGGAGTAGAGAAGTCAGAAAAGGCCTCCTTTCCTTAATCTCCTTTAATGAAAGGTTTTGTTTCCATATTTTGGTGCAGCAACTGTTATTTAAAAAAAAAAAAAATATCAGAACTATTGTCTTCGAAGCATGTTCTTTTTGGAAATATTGAATATATATAGTGCAAATGTAAGGGAAATTTTTCATAAGATAGAGCATAAATAGATTAGTAAATATATAAGATAGATAGATGATAGGCAGAAAGACAGAAAGATGATTGATAGATGATTGTAGCTAATAGACAAAATCGCAAAACTAGACTTATACAAAAAAAAAGCACAAAAAATTCTTAAACTGAAATGGATTTTTTCTGTCATCATGAAAAAAAATAAGAAGTAAAAAGGGACCATTGGCTACTTAGATGTTAATATTTGCCAATGAGGCCACATGGTCGCACAGTTTTGTAATGTACATTCCACAACATTAACCAATTTTGCTGTTTGTATGAACACTTTAAAATGTTAGGTTTATATTGGATTTATTTGAACAATTTCTGGTAAGTGTATTTCCACTGGATTTAGAAGTGGACTAGCAGATGTTTATGAAGACATCTATGTCACTATGTCTTTCTATTAATATGTCTGCCTACATCATTTCTTACTACTATTGTCGAAACTGTGTTTCTCATGTTGGCTACTAGATTTCCTGTTCTATTTTCAAATAGCCAACTTCAAATTAGTCATAATGTGATTTTTAATTTTAGTTTGTTATTTGGGCTACAATGTGTGTCATGTTCCTTGTCTTCTAATGAAACCGTATTCTCATTTATCCTTTGCTTATGTTACCTAAACAGTAAAATGTTTGAAAAAGTATTTCATTATCATTACGTAGGACAATTTATTTCAGAGACTTGTAAGGCTTTTTTTTAAAGATTTATTTATTATATATACAGTGTTCTTCCTGCAAGCCTGCAGATCTCATTATAAATGGTTGTGAGCCATCATGTTGTTGCTGGGAATTGAACTTATGACCTCTGGAAGAGCAGCCAGTGCTCTTAAACTCTGGACCATCCCTCTAGCCCAACACTTGTAAGTTTTTTTTTTAAATCAGATTTTCTTTATTTCATACTTGAAAATATTTAGAAGTTTTAGTTTTTCCTGGTATTGTTAACATGTAACCTTATTTCACAGTGGTTTGCAAATGTGGCTTTTAAGTTCACTATTTGGGGGAAGTTTTATTATAGCTAAGTATATTTTGATTATAAATTTATGCTCAGATCATTTGATGAGCTAATTTAACTTATAAGAATATGTTTTTTTCTGGGAAAAGAGCATAACTGTGCATAACTAAATTTATTACCACAGTATATGTAACAAGGTTCTATCCTCCATAAAAGTGGTCATTTTGCATGAAAATAACGACTTGATTTGAAACAATTATCAGACATCTGAGAAACTTATGGCTTTTGGGAACCACATGGAAAAAAAAAGGAATTCAAATACATTTTAAATACTTAATATTATGCACATGTTTGAAAAGATGAGGGCTCACATAATAAAAAGTGAACTTTCACTGTTTTGCCGGAGTGAGCTTTTGCATGGCCTACCTTGCTGGCTTAATGAAGGAGGAACATTTTATAACCCAAATAGTGACTTACACCCACAGGCTAAGGCACAGACTCGAGAACTCAAACTCACCCACTTATTTGGCCTTATTTCTCATCCATGCCTAGGACATTACCTTTAACAAGTACCTTTCAAAACATCAGGGAAATGTTCAGTTAACCACTTTTAAATTTAATCTAGTCTAATCAGGGAAAAACTATTCAAACTGATAGGGAATTTCCCCTCTAGACTGTCATTCTGAAAGTCCCTGTTGATTGGTAGCCTTTTTTTTTTTTTTTTTTTTTTTTTTTTTTGTTCCTTTTTTCTCTTTTCCTTTATCCTGACTACACAGAAAGAGTAGATGAAGAGAAAGTTCTGTAGTAAGGACTCTGCTCTGCATGGTGTTCTCAAAGGTAGTTTAGCTTCCAGCTACGAGCTGTGGTTTTTAATGTACCTGTGTTGGGAAATGGTCAGGGCTAATACCAGAATTTTATTAGAGGACTACTGTGGGTTTTTTAGGCATGCGAACAAAAGAGTAGTCTGTGTATGATCTCTACATTTCCCAGAATTTTATGTCCATGTCCTTCAGGATAAAGCGGAGGACATTTCAGAGAGCTTAGATATATATTTTTAAAGTCTTAAAAGAAAAAAACATTGAAATGATAATTAATCAAAGTACATATGAATGCTTTCAAGACATATTTGGTTTGCTCAGAGCACCCTAGAGACTATGTTTTTACAAGTTCAAATTATACCAGTAACTTATTTCCGGTAATTTTCTAGTTGTCATCTAATTTTCTTAACAGTTTTCTAATCACATATGCATGTGCATTCTGCCTATAACAATTAGACTGAACCTTACAGAGCTGAGTTTTATAAGCAAAAAAAGTAAAGTCAAACATCAGAGTTTTAATATGGCTAACATAATGAGAGAGAAGCTATATCTTTGAGAACCAGATCCTCGTGGCCTGCAGATGAGAAAGGAAGTTGGTGTTGTGCGATATTCAATGACACATGAACTCCAACTTGGCATTTGCATTAATCAAATAAAAGCAATCTTAGGTCAGGAGGCCGAGTTAGCAACTAGTTGACAGAAAGTCATCATAGAAAACAAGAAGGAGTCTGGAAGACAGATAAAGGGACACACAGGAAGTAGTAGGAAGGACCTTAGTGTATCATAGGTTTTTTTGTTTTGGCCGAGAGGAAGGAATCTCTCTTTTGGAGGTACCAGCAAACAGAGAAGATCTGTTGCTACTCAGCCTCTCTGATCCAGGAGTTTTCACCTCAGCCTTTGACTACCAAGTCTAGAGGATAAATAGAACAATAGAGACTTAATTTAAACCTACATATCAAGGATGTGGAAGAGATGAATGTTGAAATTTATAGAAACACAAAACCACAGGTGATGCCAGAAACAGTATGAGCACCATTTGGAAGTTGCAAAGTCATGTGAATATAAAAATTAACAGAAAGTGTTGTTGTGCAGATGAACCTAAGCAGATAATTACTAACTAGCAACTCAGGAAACAGATCACCACCAAACAGCAACATACTCAAGGGATTTTTGATGGGGAAGAACATACGAGGAAGCAAAGGGACCAGAGAAGCTTGTGCTCCAAGGGCTATGGTCTGACATTTTGTGTTCAGTGTGAGGCTCACATCAAAACAAGTGTACAGGGAGGCCTGGATTGAGGGTGTCAGAGTCCATGGTGCCCATTCTGATTTTTATTCCTATGGTGAGAATGCTCAAGGAAGTCAGAAAGGATGACAGTGCTGAGTAGCTCTGGTATCTAAGACATCTTAGAAGATGAAGCACTATCCATAGAAACTAACTCTCAAATCTACTTGGAAGTATATCTCATTGTTTTTGTTTGTATAAAAAAATAAACAGAGAGGCCATGGACTCCTTCCTCAGAGACCTATCCCTTGAGGCCAGCATGTGTCAGCTTCTGGCATGTTCCTTCCAGATCTATCTTTTTGAAGAGGAAGAAAAGGTAGAGAGATCACCACGCAGGGTGTGTTCTCTGAAGACTAGACTGGGAAACCATCCTGACGGCATTACTCCACAGCAGAGGGAATGTAAAGACAAACAGCTCTCCTACAGTTATTGGACCCTAGAATTCCTAAGTTAAACATCACCCTGAAAGAGGACAATGAAGTCATTCCAGTTCTTATATTTTTCTTTTCATTCATTAGTTTATTTTTTATTAAATATCCTACTTTTTTATTTGTCTGTGAATCTGGGTGGGAACCTAAAATTGTGTAGTTTAGCTTTCCTAAATTATAAATCCTACACAATTTACTTAATCAATTATTTGTCTTGATAGTAGTAATACTTTGTTGATTTTTAAATTTATCAGAGTGTTACTTAAAGTATAGTGGCTAATCTCTTTGAGGTTGGACCATGGTATAGAAAGAGTCCATGTGACTCAATCGTGGCTTCATTAAAAAAAAAATCTGATGAACTTACAAATATCTCACAGGACAAACTTGCCATAATTAATACTATTCAGTGGCATTTATGTGCTATACTGAACTATACTGAATTTTTAGAAAATATTTATGCAAATAACAAACTAGCATGCTCTTAATTTATTGTGTAACTGTACAAGAAGATATCCACAATCATTCAAATGAACTCTTCCCCCAACCATATAGAAGGATGTGCTAACATGGGTGCCATGTAAAAGTTGGGCGTGGTAAAGATGTCTTTGCTATTTTGTCTTCAATAATACAGATATCTTTTATGCATTATAAGAAATGTAAGCACTAACTCCCACTAGTGTTTTATAATGTTTCAGTATCAGCCATGTTTTTAAGGTGTGACATTGTATAGTACACATCAGGCATAGTTCAATAGACGATACACCAAATCTGGGGGTTCTCAACAACCCTGTATATGTATGAGTAGAATAGGCCACCACAAACATCTTACTGAAATAAGCCTACTGAGTCATTGGAGACTGAAAAAGATAATAGAATATAGCTCAGTTTCTCATTAGGACATTTTGAACTTTACATGTCTCTTACCAAGTGATTAATAAAAATGTGATAAATTTATATAACACTGAAATTGCAGAATAAGGGTAAATTCACAAATTATCAGGTTAAGAAGCAAAGAAAATGATGGACTTAGAGATTGGTGGATATTTATTCCAATGTATAAAAACAGGAGCTAGAAGAACCAACCAGGCCAGCACTTCTTGTCTAGGAATGAATGTCATGGAAAGTTAGATTTGGCTATGTAATAACTTGGGAAATTTTCTCATTCCCTACTTTGTCAGGATCAAATCTACCTGACATGGAATGTGCCATAGTATCCTGTCCCTCATGGTGTCTTTTGAGCATCAGATTAACAAAGATATAGGTCCCTTACAGAACAGAGTCCCAAAATCACAGGCCTCTATCAACAACATCTAATGGTATTGTCATAAATCAAATGTTGCTGATTTTAGACAGTTTCAATTGCTAATATTGAATTATTCCAAACAATGTCCTATGGTTAAAATAACAACGATTCATTCCAGAAATGTAAATCATTTGTTTGCTTTCAAAGTTAAATCAAGGGCCAGAAAGATGGCTGGCAGGTAAAGGTTTTCCCTCACAAACCTGATGACTGGAGATCCTTAGATTCCATAGGAGAAGAAAACCCAACCCTGAAGATGTCTTGTGACCTCCTTTAGAATTCCATGTACTTGCCTAAACATGAGTACACTTACCTACACACACACACACACACACACACACACACACACACACACACACACAAATAATACTTGATAATTCAAAATAAAAAAGGCTGGAGTTATAGCTTACTAGTGTAGTGTCTAGTACGCAAAGTCTGGTTTGAAAACAACAATAAAAATATAATAATTAATTGTATAATTAGCTATGAAAATATGTAAATGATTGAACTTTAACTAGTTTTGTTTGAAATCAAATATCATCATATCCTTGTACCTTTGCTTTGGTGAATTATCTAGGCAGCCTGAGCCAGGAGTCAGATACGACCACAATATTTAGATTTCTATTAATTTGTCAAGAATATGATTCGATTAGTAGGAGCACTTATTTCCTCATGTCATGAGGATTAAGTGAGGCACTTCACATAAAGCACTGAGAACACAGTCTGCATACATTAAACTCCAAATAAAGAATTGCTTTTATTATTCCCAGCATCTTGAGTAATGAATGACTCAACATATTATGGTTTGTTAGTGTTTATAATGTTGCCCTGCCATATAATAAGCTATTCAACATGTACATTTCTTAAGCATAATCCTAGGTTAAAAAAATAATGATAATTAAATTGACAATGCAAGTATAGTCAATAGGAGTATCATTTTACAGAACCCTATTGCTTCAAGGAATCAAGAATCCCACCCCGAAGTGTTTATATGAGAATAAACAAAACTGTTATCTCATAAACTGAGTCTGGAGGGAAGGTCCCATTCAAAGCAGTAGTCTGTAAAGACTTGGTGACTCATCACAGTGCACGCCCATTTTGTCATCTAAGCCTCCCCCAACATAGCTCCTTAAAGAATGTCCCATGTGTCATGCCCAAGTGCACCAGCATCCAGAGGCTAGAAAAGACCTTATCCCAGCCACTGTTTCTTGGGATACACAGACCTTTTAATGCTTTGCTTTGCATATAATTTTGCTCAAATCACCCACTGCAGAAACAAAGATGCCCAACCAGCTAGAATAATGAACAGCTAATGCTAACATCAGTAATAGACCTTGTCATACTCTAATAGTATCATTCACAGGATAAGAAACTCCCATATTTCCGTATCTATGTATTCTCACCAGAGTGGTACATTTGTTAAATTGATAAACTACCATTGGCATCCTGATATCACTCAAATGTACACTTGACATTGAGTTCACTCTTGGTGTTGGGTGATGTATGAGGCAGGGAAATGTATAAATATATACACCCGCCACAATAGTTATACAGAAGAGTATTCTACCACCCTTGCAACCTTCTATGTTCACCCTCTCTTTTCTTCCCTCTATTGGTGAGAAACCAGGGTTGATTTTGTTTTCTGCAGCTTTACTCCCTATAGAATGGCATATAATTAGATCCTACAGTATAGTCTCTGCCAATTAGCTTCGTACTGTGTGAAGAATCTCCCAATATGTCTTTTCATGGCTAGAATACGAATTTCTTTTTAATCACTAAAGAATAACGATTCATTCTTTGGTTTGTGTTCCAAATCACTTACAAGCAATGCCTTGATTGCTAGTGAAGTTCATTATTAGGAGTAATTGCCCATAATATATGAATATATATTTTCATTACATTTGCTGTCATATTATATAATATATATGTGTATATGTACATATATACACATATATATTATATAATGTGTGTGGGTGTTTCTATGTACATGTTCAAGTGCATACAGATGAATGCATGTGTTTGCAGGTGTATATGTGTTAGATACGTACAGATGTATGTGTGTGTCTGCAAGTGTATATATGTTAGATATCACAGGATATTCTCAGTTGTCGTCCTCAGGAATTCTCCCACATCCCATTGGCCTGGAGCTCACTAATCATGTCAGCCAGGCCCGTCAGAGATCCCTGGAGATCCTTCTATCTACACTTCTCGAAATATGATCCCCCCAAACATAAACAAAAACAGACAACCAACAAACACCAACCCCAAAAAAAATGTAAAACAGGCCAACAGCCATCCACTATTCTTACGTGTCCCACAAGCTGTCACTTCCTCTTCTTCCATGGCAGAATTTGGTATTGTCAAATGTCCTAGGTTCTTATTATTCTAAGGGTACAGTAATGTTTAACTATTTTAGGATTCTTCATGCTGTTTTAAATTAGCTAAACTAAAGACACTAATCTAAAGTAGGCTTTTTCTTTAAAGGTTTCCCATAAACAGCATTAGCAATTTCAGTGTTCATTCTGCACAAGAAATGTTTGAAACACACAAAAGGATTTTAGTTGGCTTAAAACCTAAAGCACTATCCTGCACTTATTAACATAATTTCATGTGCAGTGCCTTTTCTAAATTGTAATTCAATGAAGGTCTGAAATGCCTCATAAAACAATTCAATTATGACACACACACATACCCATGAAATGGAGACATTTCCATTAGAAGGAGTCTAATTTTTGAAAGAAACTTCTTAACGTATTTTTCAAATACATTCTTAAGACTGATGATTGGTTTTGAGAAACCTGCTAATCCCATGCTTGGGATACTTGCATAGCACCAAGTAAGTACCAGGGGCCTCACAAGCTAATGTTCACTGATACGACAACACATGAGTAAAACATCGATATTCCTATTTGTCCCACGGAGAAGAGAAAAATGACCCTCGGTAGCCCAACTTAGAACAGGAACTAAACTCCATGTCCTGTTAATCCTTCAGCAAGCTTCCACCTACTCTATTTCTCAGTGGGTCAGCCTAAGTTCCATGTAGCTTTCAATGGTTATGCTGGGATATATAATTTTGCTTGATTATAAAATAAAATGAGAAAGATTAGTGTTGATTTATTAAGCCATGTTGATCGCCCAATTCTGAAAAGTGAAGAAAAATGTGCTAAATATATAGTTAGTAAGAGAAAAAAAAAAAAAAAACAGAACTTGGAGTCCCTTAGGAATGTGAAGTTAGTCATCCACGTGGAATATTTTTTCCATTTGATGAGTAATTGTGATATATTCAGTAGAGGTCTGGCATCATTGTTCTTTGTAACATATAATTATTACCCTGGTGTTTTGTCACTTCATAAACCAGTTTCCTTATATTTTAGTATAAAATCCCTATTTTCAACCCTTAAGAGGTTCAGGAAGCAAAGACACAGAATAGAGAGAAAGGAATGGATTATAGGCATTCATTTATTAAGTCTTGAGGGAAGAAGAAATTACATTTTGACAAGAACCCAAGTTTAGGACAAGTTACTGAACAGCTATGCATCTTGATATATTTATCTGCAAAATGGGTGTGCTGTAGGCTGAATTACCATATGGACACTCCCAACTCTTCCCCCAGATTATACATTGAGAATGAGCCTTTTTAAAAAATGTAACAAGGTTTAAATAGGTAATATAAGAGGGCCGTTAACCATTTTCATTGATGCCCTTACAGCAAAAGATCAAGAACAAGAGGAACTAAGGGGTCGACCTCATACACAGGAGTGAGAAGAGATGTTTTAACAAATTGGCTTTGACAAGTCAAAAATCTTTCAGGCAGAGAACCGTACTCTGAAGTTGACACAGTCTGTCTGCCTATCATTGTTTGTTTGTTGGGACGTTGTATTGTGTATCTCTGGCTGGCCTGGAAGTCACTGTGTAGCTGAGAATAACCTTGAACGATTGACCTTCCTACATCCACCTCCCAACTGTAGAGATTGTGGACTGGGCCACCATGCAGAGTTTTTTATGGAACTAAGAATAAAATGTGAGACTTTATTTATGATACACAAACACTCTATCAAGTAACCACATTCACAACTTGCTTTTTAAAACTGAGACAGACTTACCATATAGTAGACATCGGGCACACAGTCAAGATCAAAGCCAAGTTGGCCTCAGACTTGCCATACTCCGACTTGAGCCTTCTGAGTGCAGAGAGTACACCCAACTCTGTGATGCAGTGCTGAAGGAGAATTTCCGTGCTGAAGTCAGGCCAGGATGATGCATTTGCCAGGCATCCCTTGAAAACAAGAGGATGTTTGCAGAGTTAGGGCAGAGGACTGCCTTTATACTGCAACAACCATTTCCTTGGCCAGATGTCATCGTCTTTACATTTGCAAACAAAAAGCCATCAAACAAATGCAGCTTCACAAGTAAAGAATTTTGCTAATATTGGGTAACATCATAAATATATAATTGAAGCAGAATGGAAATTCTCTGATTGGGTTTTATTTAATCTTTCACAAAAAAAGAACCCTCTGAACCTTTGTGTATGTGTTTGTCTGTATGATTCACTTTGTTTTATTGTAACCACACACAGAAAGCTTAACACCAGAATTATACCACTCTGTGGCTGAAAATATTGTTCCTATTTCCATAACGCATTGCATACTCAATGCCACTAGCCTTAGCGGCCAGATGACTTCTTCAACCCTACATCTGTGTTTGGCTAATCTTGCCTCTACCCACCAGTTCACATGGCCTTTTATGAAGCTCACTGGAACCATGAATCTGCCTGTGATATTATTTCCTGTCACACAATGTACACTTTGCTGTCCTCTTGACACTTTGCATGGGACAAGTAATATTTCCTGGCGTTGTGGTTTGCTATGTGTACCAAACAACCCGCCCATAGAATACCTGAATAACACAAAGCATGTTTCAAGTGACAATGCCATATTTTCATTAAATAACCTCACAGTATAGGTAATACACTGTGATGTATTTTGTTTTAGGATGAGATAATGGAAAGCAGAGTTTAAAACGATTTGCTCAAACTCATCAGTCTGAGGAATGGCTCCAACTTTATGATCAAATCAAAAGCTTCTATGCTATACCCTAAAAACATTCCTGAGCTCCCTGTCATTAAGATAAGGCACTGACACTCTCTACACTATTTCTGCAATTACTTGTGAGATAAATGCCCACAACAGACATGCATTCTTTTGTGATACATAATTTTATGCATCTATTGACGAGGCAATGGGACTCTGGTCAAACATCAATTTAGACATTGTAGTGAGTGAGCTTACATATAAATGTGATTCATGCTTACATTTATTTAAAAAAAAACACTATTATTGTTGGTGGTTCTCCTAGTGGGTATATGAGTGTGTGTTGTAATGAATGTGTGAGAGTGTAGACATATGAATGAAGGCCATCAAAGGGAGGCATTTTGAAGGAGATTCTCACCTACCACCAAATTGAAACATTGTTTCTTGTTTCTGCTGTGCTGCAAATTCCAGACTAAATGGTCTGTAATCATATTTAAACCCTGAACCATCTTGCAGACTGCACTCCTATGGTTTTAAGCAAAATAATAATAATGATTATTATTATTATTTCTGTGTTACACCGTAAGCATTATTCGTTGTGTAGAAACACCTCAATAGTAAAAGAACTTCTTGGTTAGCAAGATGTTCAGCATCAGTTGCAGCTTTCAGACTGCTGGCTGCTTCACTGAGTTCGGACTCCACACCATGTGAAAAGCCAAGTCAAGGAGCACACAAACACCAAAAGGAAGAATACCAAGGGACTCAGACTGTCAGGGGAGCAAAGCATAGAATCTTGGTTCTCGGCCATATTATACTGTTACAGCTTTGATTACAAAAATGCATAGTGTATGAGACACCAATCTGTAATGCTTGGCTTCTTCTTACTATACAAAGGTCAACTTTTTATTTAGAAGCGATCTTATTTTACATACTAATACTCCCCATTCCCTCTCCCTTCCATCCTCCCATGTCCCCCACTGACCCCACCCAGCCTACCTCTCACCCACTCCCAAAGAATAGTGAGGCATAGGCCCTCCCCCATGTATCTGGGCTGAAATAGTATCCCTTCATAGGGAATGGGCTCCCAAAGTTCATTTGTGCACTAGGAATAAATACTGGTTCCACTGTTAGAGGGTCTACAGACTGCCGGGGCACCCACATTCAGAGGGCTTGGTCTGGTTCAATACAGCTTTACGACTGGGGTCCCTGTGCTCTCACTAGGTCAGGCCAGCTGTTTCTGTAGGTTTCTCCAACAAGGTCTTAACTGCTTTGCTCATTTCCCCTCCCTCTCAACAACTGAATTTCAGGAGTTCGGCTCAGTGCTTAACTCAGTTGCTGGATGAAGGCTCTAGGATGGCAATTAAGATAGTCACCAATCTCATAATGGGGGAAGAGTATCAAAAGCAGCCTCCCCATTACTGCCTAGATTCTTAGTTGGGGTCATCTTCATGGATCTCTAAGCATTTCCCTAGTGCCAGATTTCTCTTTAAACCTATGCTGGCTCCCTCTTCTAAGGTATCTGTTTTCTTGCTCTCCCCTATCCCTCCCATGACTCATTCTTCCTGATCCCTCTTGTTTTCCTCCTCCCTTTTCTTCTCCCCTTCTCTTTTTCCTACCTTCCTCCCTCCTTTCTCCCCCGCCATGCTCTCATTTTTTTAGGAGTTCTTGTCCCTTTCCCCTTCTTCAGATGACCATATATTTCTACCTTAGGGTCCCCATTGTTTTCTAGTTTCTCTGGTGGTATAGATTGTAGGGTGGTAGGCTGGTGATCCTTTGCTCTATGTCTAATATCCATATATGAGTGAGTACATGCTGTGCTTGTTTTTTTCTGTGGTTGGGTTACCTCATTCAGGATGGTTTCTTCCAGTTCCATTCATTTGCCTGTGACTTCATGATTTCATTGTTTTTTCTTTCCTTCTTTTCATCTCAGTCATATTCCATTGTGTACACGTACCATATCTTCTCCATCTATTCTTTGGTTGAGGGCCATCTAGGTTGATTCCAGGTTCTGGCTATTACAATCTTTGAGTTTTGATTCCTACTTTGTGCTAGGCAAGTGTTCCACAGTCAGCAACCTCTGTGCAGGGTTCTGCAGACATATATACACATGTGTGTGCACTCACATGTGGGATGCATGCATGGCCACCTGCACACTGGTAAGCACACATACGCATGCTTACAATGGAAAGTTTCTACGAAGTCAAAATTGAGAATGAAATCCATGGGCAGTGACTTACAATGACTCAAATATGCCAAATACAGACTTTCTGAAAAGTATAAAAGTTGTTTTTACGTTAGCACAAAGTTAACTTCCAGAGTTGATGCCTTGTGCATTAAGGAGACTTTGCAGAGAAGTCACTGTGGGGGGGAGGGGGGGTAATGTATGTAGTTTAGTAACTCCACAGATGGCAATGAAAATCTCTGTGTTCTTTCCATGTTTGTACCAGATACCTACTTGACTAATACCTAAGTATTGAGTACCTAATTTGTTCAATGTATAGATGAATTTTCCAAAGTCCCTCTGCTCAAGTTAAGCAGTTAATTGATCAACTGCAACTCAATATATAAATAATCTCAGAAATCTTATCCCAAAGATAACAAAGCAGCAGGACCAACGGTAACAGAAAGGCGAGTTCTAGCAAATGTTCAAAGAAGTGTTCACTCTCATAATATGTCTTAGAGAGTAGCAAACAGATTTATCTTTAATATCTGAATGGATACCATTTCCCTCTAATAATAAAGTTAAAGGCTTAAAAGATAAAAAAACTCATAATTAGCATGTGTTTTCTATCTTGAAGTTATGTTTTTACATATTTCTCGTCCCAAGCAATGTCTGACACATGATTATCATCCTCCACAATCACTGCGTCAATGTCATAAATGCAAGCATGTATAGAGGGAAAAAATGTAATAGCCTTAAGGAGCTTACTGAAATTCTCAGCCACAAAGAGACAAATAAATGACATCGGTGCCTCTTTTCAAGCTATCTGCTTCAAATCTAGACAATGGGTTCCGCACAATTCCAGTTTATGGAATAGCTGTGGATGGCAATAAATCCCCTTCTCCCTTATGTAAACTATAGTCTATGGTAAAATGATAAGTAGGGGAACTTTTTTAAATGTCCCTGTAGTCATTTGAAAATTTATACTTGAGTATTATAGATCAAACACTTATTAAATATTATTATTTATTAGATGATAGTTGACTTTTTGTCTGTCAAAATGCATGAAGTTGTATGTAGGAATAAAATTATATGTAAGTACAGTTGTCATCCTATATAACATAAAGCTAAATATATCTAAACTATACAACAACTTTTTAATTATTTCTTTTAACTTTTGAGATTATAATATAATTACATAATTTCCTCCATTTTCTTCCCATTTTTCTAACCCTCTCATAAATTGCTCCTTGCTCTCTTTAATAATCATGGCCATTTTCTTCAGTAATTGTTGTACGTGAATTTATGCTTGGTATATATGTATGCCTATATAGAGATGTATTCCTAAATACACCTCATTCAGCCAGTATAATGTTACTTGTATGTGTTTCCAGATCCATTTGACATTAAATAGCCAATTGGTGTGCTATTTCCTGGGGAAGAATGTTTCTTCTACTTCCAGCATTCCTCTTTTACTCTGTGTGTGTGTGTGTGTGTGTGTGTGTGTGTGTGTGTGTGTGGTGTGTGTGCGTGTGTGCATGCATGTGTATGTGTGAGTGTGTGTGAGAGTGTGTGAGTGTGTGTGTGTGTGAGTGTGTGAGTGTGTGAGAGAGTGTGTGTGACTGTGTGCATGTGTGTGCGTGTGTGTGAGTATGTGTGTGAGTGTGTGTGAGTGTGTGTGTGAGTGTGTGAGAGAGTGTGTGTGACTGTGTGCATGTGTGTGCGTGTGTGTGAGTATGTGTGTGAGTGTGTGTGAGTGTGTGTGTGAGTGTGTGAGAGAATGTGTGAGTGTGAGTGAGTGTGTGTGTGTGTGTGTGTGTAGGGCCTGAGCCCCATGGGCTTTTCCTATCATTGGGGAAACTATAACCACCAATTTCCTAAAACAGAGTAATTCACAGCTACATCTTACATATTTGTTCTTACATCCACAGAGAAGGGTAGTCCTCTTCAAAACGACGTCTCCATGCAGCAGAGTGAGACCATTACAAAAAGACACAGCTTATCAAGACACTGAGTTATAGATTCCAGTCCCCAGTGAATGTTATCCACAAAACACTGCCAAGCCTCAAGCTCAGGGATCATTGTGAAAGCGGGAAAGGAACTATTGTCAGAGCCGAGGAAGAGGGAGTTTGCTTTAAGATTATGTCTCTCAGGAGCATCAGAAACTACACCCATGTATTCTTACGAACATGGCTACCCAAACATGAGGCAAGCAAAGAAAAGAACGATATCATTTTTTTTCTTATTTCATTTTCCTGGTGCCTGTTCGAAAGCACTCAATGGCTGATTGACTACCTAGCTACTGTTTTGTAATGTTTATTCTGAGACATGGTCTCACTGAGTTCCCCGGTGTCTTGGTTAGAGTTTCTATTGCTGTGAAGAGACAAAAAACGATTCACTGGGGTTGCTCACTCAGTTTTAGAAGTTCAGTCCATTATCAACATCGTGACAGGTTGCATAGTGCTGTGCAGGCAGATGTGGTGCTGGAGAAGTAGAGGAGATTTTTACAGGCAACAGGAAGTGACTGAGACACTCGGTGGTATCCTAAGCAGGAGAAACTTCAAATCCTGGCCCCACAGTGGCAGACTTCCTCCAACAAGTCAATACCCACTGCAAAAAGCTATGCCTTCTAATAGCGCCACTCCCTACGAGATTATAGGGGCCAATTACATTCAGACTATCACACCTGGATAGATCTTGGTCCTTCTGACTCAGATTTCTGAGAAACCGTGATTTCTGGACCGATTCTATCACCTTAAGACATTTTACGTGGTGAGCTGTGCATAATACTGATTTTAGAAGACTTAGGTGAGCAGGGCTCTAGTAATCTAACTTATCGCTAGACATCCAATGCCAGCACAAGGCTGAGCATCCAACTCCAGTGCACAGCTGGAAATGCAATGTCAGGGCACAGCTTGGCATCCAGCTCCAGTACACAGCTCTTTCTTCATGAAACTATTCAAAGGATTCAGGTGCCCTGGAAAGATTTATAGCAACTTACTGACAGTTGCAATCAGGGAAACATGTGTACTATGCCAAAGAGCATATTAGAATAATAAACACAAAACGTTATTAAATAAAATGGGATGTTAATACACTGTTTTTCATGGTCTTTTTTTTTTTTTAATAATTTTAACTAAAAGGTTTATTAGGGATACCCAGTAATAAAGTGCTAATATGGGCATCTGCTCAACGTTTAGCTGGTAACTAGGCACATAAAATTTTAATCTGCAGTTTCTTCAGTATTTAAGACTGCATTGCTATCAACATATTTTTCATAAAGAAAGTCATGCACTACTGTCAGCTATATTTATTACACAGAGGAACATTTTAATATAATAATGCAGATGCCTTCATTCTATAAACCCCAGTGGTACTTAAAGCTGGGATCTTATTACTTGTGCCGAGGGCCAGGCAAAGCTATAAACCCACTAAATTCTAACTGAGCTCCTGTGGTTGAATTGTGCGCATTTGAGTTGTAAATTACAATATAAAGTAATCAAATATGTATAAAAAATGGTAGTCAAGGAAGCAGTTTACTGGATTCATAAGATTTCATAAGAAATAAGGGGAAAAAGTTTATAAACATCAATGCATTGCTCTGGGTTTATGAAATTCCCTTCCCCGAATATGACAACACTTTTCTAATAACTTAAGGAGCTGCCTGTCAATCAGCAGTGCCTGCATTGTGCTCTCCCTCACAGCGTCTCCTTTATTCATTGCTTATTTCCAAAACAATCGTATTAGCTACGCTGCTAACCTCCTGTATACTCAAAATGACCAAAGACTCCCCGTAGCATTATTAGAAAGATATTAAAACCATTACGAAGGATTCTCTGATGACATTTTGTAACACGGAGAGCATTTAAAACATCAGTTGCAAAACAACAGATTTAAAAGATGGGAAAGCATTTTGCTTCCAGCTAGAATAAAATAAAAAACCAGCTGAAATAAACAACCCAGAAACACAGAAACTTGTATATGTGACTACATGCTGATAAATATGAAACTAGATAAGCTTGTTTTGTCCTAATATATTGCTAGTCCTTACACATCAGAAAATATTAAGTTATTTTAAATGTTGCATTAATTCTGAACCCTAAGTCTACATCAACATAGCAACAAAGAAAATCACTTTTTCCTCGGGAGTTTTAGCAATTGTGCTAGGAAATGTAATTTCTGGAATGGCCAATTAAGGAAAATGTATTCCTCCTTATCACTAAAATAAGCATGAGCAAAAGAACATGGGAAATCCCATAATGGTGTAGACTGTCTCCAACCATCCTTATAAAACTTAAATTTTCTGTGTGTCATATCTTCCAGGGTATCTCTGTTTCTAACTATTTGAAATACTTATGATTGTATGAAAGGGTCTATGCCACCAGTCAGTCTGTAAGAGAATAACAACTCCTTAAAAAATGGCTTTGGGGATCTTGGCCATGGGAATTTCTCTGAGATCTGTTTATTTACAAAATAAAGATAATAGTATTAAGCTAAATGGATTGCTGGAAGGGAAATGATTTTTACATAAAGACATAAGCATCTGAGTGGGTTATAATCATTATATAATTTTATATAACCAGTTCTATATTTAATAATTTTTTTAAAATTATGTTATTGTGATGGTGAAGAGAAAACTGTAAAATGAATTTAGCAAAATGTCAATGGAGACTGCATGTGGCTGTGTTTCTTTTCCTGGTTCCTCTAGTATTTACAAATTTTCAATAAAAACATACAATATATAATCAGAAAAAAAGTTTTAAAAGCAGTTAGGGATCAATAGTTTGTGGTTTACATTCTTGTCTATAAAATATAAACTCATGAATTTTGCATCATAAGTGGATTCCAGTAAAGGACAATTTTCTTGTGCTTTTTATCTGGAAGTGCATCTTGAGTATCTATCCATTTCTAACAGAACTCCTCATATAGGAGATGGTTTTGGTGCATTTTTAGGTAAAACTCTATGAAGATAACTGCAAGCACCTTGTACAGCAACCATGTACATAGAGAGCTCTCTGTCATTTCCTGCTTAGAGATCACTTATTTACCAAGGTTTTAGTGGTCTGAATATTACAACTGATATTCGAACATATGGTGTGTAAACCACGGCCTGTGATTTCAGCACTAGCACTACAGAGTATTTCTGAGTTGTAAATGCCGTGCATCACTACAAGTTTTCACTACGGCAGAACAAACCTGTCTTTCCAGTCACAAAAGGGCTTTTAACCAGGGAAAGTGCTAGATCTTGACAATAGCTCCATGGGCAATAGTGTCATCCATTTGTGTTAAGATACATCTCAGTTAAATGAGACATTCTACAGAATGTTATATCCACCCAGCAGTGTGTGTGTGTGTGTGTGTGTGTGTGTGTGTGTGTGTGTGTGTGTACGTGTCTGTGATGAACAACATAATTGAGAAGCAAAAATTATTAAAATCCCAGAAACAACTCTTAAGTCGGGGAACTTGAAGAACAGTAATAGCTATCACAAGCTGTAAGTGTCACAACAAAATATTTGTTGTGTCTTGAGTGAGATGTCCTATGTAAATCCAGGCATTTGAATACTGGGTACCGAGTTGGGTGGGTATTAAGAGGTGTGTCCTTGCTAGAGGCACCAGGACATTGCAGTGAGCTTTGGAGTTTCAAAACTGTGTATTACATCCAATGGCCTCTCTGTTTCCCCTCTTGCTGTTTAAGATGAGATCGCAGATGCATTCCACCGATTCGCCACCTGCTATCAACACTCCACCATCATGGACTCTAGCCCTGTGGAACCTTAATCCCAAACTAAACACTTAACTGCTATGAGTTGTTACCTTAGTCATGGTGTTTCCTCACATCAATGGCAAAGTAACTAAGACAAAGGCAGGTACAGGGAAATGAATGAGCTAATTGTTGCTCTGAAGAAGCTGACAGTGTGAATATTTTGAAGAAATATAAAAGACTCCGGACCTTGACAGAGGAAAGCAGTTGAATACTGTAACTGGGGCTTAATGGGCCATTCTAGTAGGAATGGCATTCCAGTAGGTGCTTGAAAGACAATCCTGAGAGCAATGGACTGTAGAGATCCAGCTCAGGAGGTTCCAGAGGGGAACAATATAAGCAACTCAACTAGAAAGAGTACTTGAGATACTTTGTCAAGAAATGATTGTGGCTGCCTTCTATCTAGATCCTAAGAGCTTACTTACTTGAAGCTAAATTTTAAAATAATGAACTAATTTCTTTGGTGGAGGAAATTGTGTGTGTGTGTGTATTACTTTTTCTTATTTTACATATCGATTCCAGTTCCCTTTCCCTGCCTCCCATGCTCCCCAACCCCCTCCCATCCCATCCCACCCCTCACTCAACAGGGAGGGTGATGACTTCCAGGAGGAATCATCAAAATATGCCAAGTCTTGGAATAGGAACTAGGCCCTCCCTCCTGCCTTTAGGCTAATGGAGTGTCTCTCCATGGAGAATGTGCTCCCAAAGTCCTTTTGTGCACCAGGGATACTTCCTGGATTCACTGTCAGAGTCCTTAGACTGCCCAGGCCTTCTAACTGAGACCCATGTACAGGGGGTCTGAGTTGGTCCAATGCTGGTTTCCTAGCTATCAGTCTGGGGGGGGGGTTCATAATCTCCCCCTTGTTCAGGTCAGCTGTCTCTGTGGGTTTCTGTAGCCTGGTCTTGACCCAATTTTCTTATCACTCCTTCCTCTCTGCAACTGGATTCCAGGAGTTTTGCTAGGTGTTTAGCTCTGGGTGTCTGCTTCTGTTTCCATCAGCTAATAGATGAAGGCTCTATGATGGCATATAAGTTAGTTATCAATCTCATTATCAGGGAAGGGCATTTAAGGTAGCCTTTCCACTGTTGCTCAGATTGTTAGTTGGGATCATCCTTGTAGGTCTCTGGACATTTCTCTAGAGTGAGTTTTCTTTTCAAACCTATAATGGCTCCCTCTATTATGGTATCTCTCTTTTATTTATTTATTTATTTTGCTCTATTCATCCCCTGACTCAATTTTCCCAGTCCCACAAGTTCTCCTCTCCTCCCCTTCTCTTTCTCCCAACTCCCTCTCCACTCACTGTCCCCACCCACCCACTCCCAAAGGAGCTCTTGTCCCTTTCCCCTTCTGTGAGGGACTTTATATGAATCTCTTAGGTTCCTCCTTGTATCCTAGTTTCTCTGGTGGTGTGAATTATAGGCTGGTGGTCCTTTGTTCTATGTCTAAAATCCATATGTGAGTGAGGACATTTTAAGCCTAATATTAATTCTGTCATGTAGGTATTAGCAATCACGTGGATCTTTAATGAAAAGGAACAAGAGTGGCAGGAAGAAGTCTAAGGGTACACTCTGGATAAGCAAAGAACAGTAGCTAGTTTAAAGTTATAGCCAAAGCCTGTGCTGGAGGAGCTGCTGTAATTGACAAGGAGATTAACACCATTACAGGGAGGTCAAATCTGCACTGTATTAGTGGGAAGTCTGTTGTCTTAATTAGGGTTTCTATTACTGTAGCAAAGCAGCATAACCAAAAGGTAGTTTGGTGAGGAAAGGGTTTGTTTGGTTTAGCCTTCAGATGGAAGAAGTCAGAAAAGAAACTCAAACTGGGCTGGAAACTTGAGGCCATGGAGGGTGTTTGCTTCCATGGCTCGCCCAGCCTGCTATCTTGTCTAACCCAGGACCACCAGCCTAGGGATGGCCCCACACACCATGGGCTTGGCCCTCCCCCCTCACTAATCACTAATTGAGAAAATGCCTTACACCTGGATCCAATGCAAGCATTCCCTCAACTGAGGTTTCTTCCTCTCTGATGACTCCAGCTTGTGTCAAGCTCACATTGAAAACTATCCAGGCCAGGTGTCCTTAGGTAACCTGCCACCCAGACGTGTTTCCAACTAATGAAAGCAAAGAGACCTAAGGAACTCTCTGCTCCTGAAAAGCAATGCCAAACAAAATTGCTGCAACCCTGATTCTACGGGGCCACGTTCAGTCCTAAGCTTGCAGCTGAACTTGGAAGTGTTTTCCATGTGCTACTAGCTTTCAAGTCATAAAGCATCCAAGGATAAAGTGGTCATGGGATCTTCCTCCAAAGTTATGAGAGCTTCTAAGGCTAGGCAACGTGTTGCGGCAGGCCAGTCTCTGTATGGAAGCCCGGAGAGGACAAGCGGCACTGAGAGGCCCTTGCGTGAGGCTGTGAAAGTAATCTTGAGTTGCACTGAAGATCCCAAGATGTAGTGATGTCTTATTGGTGAGATATCTGCCAAGGAGAGCAGCCTACAAAGACTGGAGGCGGCCCAAGAGCGGGAAGCATGTTTCTCTCAACAAAGCTGGAGAGGAAGGTACATCTAACCCCTTTGACACTGGACACAGAGCTACAGGATTAGGGGTTTGCCCCACCATGCTTGAGTCTTGCTTTGTTTCACTAGTTCCTTACTAAAAGGTGATACCCACTTTTGAAATGATAATATAAATTCTGTGCCATAGTATGTGGAAGTATATAATGGTGTTGTTTTATTTGTTGGGTTTTTTTGTTTTTTCATTTTACATGATAGTAAATTCAAGAGATTGCCTTCAGTCTCCAAAGAGACCTTGTTTAGGCAATCTTGAGCAAACACTCAATAGATGTGCTAACATAGGAGGGGGATATCTCATCCCTAAACAAAGACTGCTAAGAATTGGAGATACAGTTCCTCAATGAAGACTCAAATAGTCCATCCTACAATCACAGATACACAAGTAACATTATATAGACTCATCGGGTGGTATTGACCTATGCATGACTTTTGTATGAATATATAATTAAAAACAGAGGCAATTGATCTGCAAGAGCACAAGCAGTGTTCGTGAAACAGACTGGATAGAGGATAGAGAAGGGGTAAACGATGTGATTATATTTTAATTTCAGAAACAAAAAATATATATATTTGAAAGGACACTTTGAGCTGTTAAATAGTATTGAGATTGAAAGAGGAAGGGGACTTTGGGGGTCAGGATAAATACATACAAGATATAGCCATGTGGGGGCCAAGGGACGGAATGTGGTGTTTTGAATGAGCCGTTCACCATAAATCTCAGGCATTTGAATATTTGGTCCCCATATGTAGCTCTCTCTTAGGAGGCTTCATGGCTAGGGGGTGAGATATTGCTAGAAGTGTGTCACAATGGGAGGGATGACAGACAGCACCACTTCAGGATCCTGATGCTGGCATTCTCATTGGTCTGCACTTGGTATGGAAGACTAGGAGTTTTCTCTTAAAGGAATCAGAATCAGAAAAATTTAGAAAGCTTTAATGATATAAGACTGATCAAAGTCCTCTTCCAATGAGTGAATTGTGGGAGGCCAGGTCTATAAAAGAGAAAGGATGAGTATGTACTAAGGGAAAGAATAATTAATTAAAAAGTGCAGGGATGGATTTTCATTTAAAAAAATTGATGGTATGTGAGCCATATTATGAAGCAAATACACATAAATATATTTATATATACATACACATATGTGTATCTTATTATACAAATTGTGCTTTTATTTTACACAAATATATACTACATAATACAACAATATAGCACATATTTATTTACTTATATGTGAGCACAAACAACATGGAAACAGAAAACAGAAAGTGCTTTACCTAGGTCTGGTAAGCAGCAATTAGGAAACGATGTGTGCATGACTCATGATAAACAGAACTGCATAGGGAAGCCATAAAATGAGAGATAACTGGAAATTCAACATTGGCTGAGACACTTCAGTTGTGAGGAAATAAAACTAAAGAGCTGGAGATTGAAATTCAAACAGAGAACTTGTAGTCTCAGAAACTTGTTCAAGTGGAGCATACTCGGGTGATGATTAGGAAGCAGAGTGTGGGGGAAGTGGATTGAGATAGACATGTCTGCCTCAAAGGAGAAAGCCATAACGAGGTTGGCCCAGACAGTTCATTTTTTTTGCTTGTCCATAAAACAGCAGCTATCACTTCACTCATGCTAGTGTGGGGAAGCTGTTATTTTGGGTAAACTCTAGATTTTTTATATGCCTTTATTCAGAAGCAAAACTTTGTTAAGGGGCAGGGATGATATCTTAGTGCTTCCTGAAATAAAAATAGTAAACTTATAGAAGTGAAAATAATGGCCTGAGTTTAGAAGAGCCAAACAAGACAAATCAAATGCTTGAACCTGGCAATTTGACTTTAAAATGCTATACACTTTTAAACATTAATGCATACAACATACATTTTAGGTAAACCTTCAGGAAAATGCTTGGGAAAGCAGGCATGAAACAATTGGGCCGTTTTACCTGTGTTTGCAAACTCCGAGAGCAGAGCCATTGCTGCTGTTTAACCTTGTCGGCCACAGATGCAAGACAAGCGGTTGCCATGTCTAAGATTATCACCATGGAGGCACTCTGGAGCAAATTCACTTTTAGTGAGCATTTTTAATCTGGCCATTGGCATATTTTTCATGGGAATATAAAAAGAAAGACAAGTATTGTAGATTAGTTACACTTACCCACTCACATTCACTTACAATCAGAAAATTGTCATTAATTTTAAGTAAAGACTTAAAGGAGCATATGGTGGCAATAGTATCCCCTGTCCTCAAATTTTGACATGTACGGCTTTCTCCAAGAAAGCTTGTATCAGGATCATTTCTCCTCAGATTATAGCTACTTTTAAGTTCTATTGTATAAAAGTTTGCAAATCTCTTATTATAACAAAACATAACCCAACAAATGAAGCATTCTAAGTTCATTCATAAAAACAGATAATGGATGCCGTTATGTAAGGTCATATTGAGACATTAATTCAAAGAAGTGAATAAAGAAATATGGAAAAATAGAATTAGGAAGTTTTACTTAAAATAAGGATCCTGAATGCATTAGTTTTTTTTTTACAAAATTACTACAAGCTGATGAGTGTAAGAATGGGAAAATATTCCACATATTTGAAATATATATAGGGTTTCTCTGTGGCTATACTTAAACTCACTCTGTTTCAGGTTGGCCTCAAAATCGTTGAGAACCACCTGCCTCTGTTTCCAGAGTGCTGGGATTACAGGCATGTGCCACAACACCCGACTGAGCATAATATTTTTAAAAACAAAGCATAATATATTTTCTAATTTATTATGTTATTATGACCAGAATTTTCCTAATTTATGGCCTATTTTCATTTCCCTGTGTAGTGTGTCAAGGTAACAAAGATATTAACTAGGATTTTCCCAGTTCATCTGGAATGTCCATTTATTTTACATGTTAGTCCTTTTGAGCTACATAATTATTCTTTTTTAAAACTCTGAAAAGCTAATTGCATAATTGCAGGCCCTGCCTCCTAGTGGAATGCCTATAAACATAGTTTGAATACTCAAAATGTCCTCAATTATGCAATTCAGAGCCATCAAAATTACTGGCATCCAGTTTGTTTTGACATATTCTATTTGAATGATACATGAATACAATTATGACAGATGCTATAGCTGATGAAGGTTTGTATTTAAGATGACTATGACAGAAAGTGATTAGGATACAAGCAAAGTATTTCACTGAAACATGCACCAAAAGAAAAAGAATTCTTTGTGTCCCTTGGTTTGTTTTGCCTTTTCACTGTGGGGTGTTGTAATGCCTTGATGCATTAAAAATATAATTGAGATGTGAGTGTCTTAGAAAATACACCTCTCCATCTCTATCATCTCCTTGTAACTTCGAGGGTTGCACTATACACAAAATATAAAAGTCTGTGGCATGAAGGACTGATAAGTAGCCAGAAAACAGAGTACAGACTTACTCTGTATATTCTTCATTCACTGGGCACTGTTATCAGTCATAAGCTCAACTGCTCTTTCTTAAAGGGGAGAAAAAACAAATAGTTCCTACAAATTGAGTATAATATTTAACATTTCTGTTTCTAGGGTTTGCATCACTTTTATTTTCTTCCATAAAATAATGGGCATTTATTTGGTAAGGACAGAAGAACCTCATACTTACAAGGTTTTGACAAATCTCTCTGGGTCATGTTGACCTCTCTTCTAGCTCATTTTCACTGACAGTCTTCAGCTTCATCACACACTGCCTTCAGTTTCTATTTACCTCTGCCCTTTGCATCTGTTTCATATTAAGGGAAAGGACCAGGCCTTGACCATGTATTCCGGCAGCTAGCAAAGCTATAGAAATCCTGATGAAATGAATTGCCCTCCATCATCCCTTAACATTTTATAAAGCATTGAAAACGATCAGCAATATCAATGTGATTCTCTCTGGTCCTTCTCTCCTCACAGACTGTAATAAATGCCAGTGATGAGAGGTGACGAAGCTAAAAAAAAAAAAAAAGGCTCCTTGTCCACTATTAGCCCATGAGAACTGGACCTCATGCATTAGCAAAACTGCTCAGGTAGGCAAAGTAGTTTTAGAATAATATTATTTGGGCTTCTGACTTCATGATCCCTTATTAAGGGTAACCTTGTTATCCACTTCTTCCCCATCCCTCTCCACTCTTTTCACAAAGACTAAAAGCATGCCCATATTTCCCCTAATGTATCCTAAAGGGTTAGTACTTATTTCCTACTTTTGCACTTTCTTTCTGTAATTCATCAATGTTTTAAGGAGATAATCTATGGGAAACCTTGTGTACGATGAGGGACTAATTGCTGGACTAAAATTAAATGGGTTGTGTCATCATCTATGTTACACTAAGTATGATAACGTCCTCACAAAGTGCACTTTGCTGAAGATTTAAGCATCAAAAAGCATTCCAGCCAGCTACAGTCTTAACTCTCTATCTCC
This sequence comes from Phodopus roborovskii, assembly GCF_943737965.1. Taxonomy (NCBI): domain Eukaryota; kingdom Metazoa; phylum Chordata; class Mammalia; order Rodentia; family Cricetidae; genus Phodopus; species Phodopus roborovskii. Next base: position 158,173 of record NW_026125352.1, on the reverse strand, counting down.
TGTGGCAGAAAGAGGGTCCTTAAAGAAACAAACAAATCACTGGATTAAAGTGAAAAGTGCCAAGGCCGGGTAGCTTAAATTCCAGTGCTTAACCCAGCGTATAAACACAATAAAACACAGTCTGTTAATTATGAACTTTCTGAACAACGAGCACTCCATGATATTAGTGCTAGAAAATCCCCAGAGAAGATCCTGCAAAGGACACACTTAGCTGTCAAGAATAGCTAGAGTGACTCTAAATTACTATTTTGGAAAAGGCCTTCATGGTTCTTGAACATCTCAAGATAAATACTACAACTTAATATACAGGGTAATTTTTTTTTCTTTCAAGTGAAGATCTACACCAAGATTAACAATTGAGTCAGTAAATTCATTGACGATACTGCACACCTGTGCCTCTACCTCATACCTGCCTGCTTTCCTCATGTGCTGGCTAGAGTCAATGAAAAAGACCCAAGCAGAAGATACACAAGGGAAGTGAGTTATTTTTTTTTCCCTAGTAGTAGATGAACTGGAGATATCTACAAATGGGTGTCTGCACGAATGTAATAAGTCTGAGTTCTAACCACAGACCATGATGGTAAATTGGGTCTAGACAGCTGTAGGAGACTCAGCTGTCAATTTTCTCCAGTCCAGAGTGCCATCACTTTCAACATTTTTTTGACATTTTTTATTTAAATTAAAAACAGTCTTATTTTACATACCAATCCCAGTTCCCTCTCCCTGCCATCCTCCCATGCCCACCACCAACCCCCCCATTTCACCCCCTATTAACTCCCTAGGAAGGTAGAGGCCTTACATAGGGGATCATCAAAGTCTGTCTATCATTTGGGACAGGGCCTAGGCCTGCCCCATGTATCTGGGCTGAGAGAGTATCCTTCCATAGGGAATGGGCTCCAGACTCCATTTGTGCACTAGGGATCAATACTGATTCCACTCTTAGAGATTCCCATGGGCTGCCCAGTCCTCCCAACTGACACCCAAGTTCAGGCCTATGCTGGTTCCCCAGATGTCAGACTGGGGTCCATGAGCTCCCATTTCTTCAGGTCTGCTGTCTCTGTGGGTTTCCCCAGCATGGTCTTGACCCCTTTGCTCATCACTTCTCCCTCTCTGGAACTGGATTCAGGGAGTTTGACTCAGTATTTAGCTGTGGGTCTCTGCTTCTGTTTTGATCAGCTACAGGGTGAAGGCTCTAGGATGGGATCTAAGGTAATCATCAATCTCATTATAGGTGAAGGACATTTAAGGTAACCCCTCCACAATTGCTTATATTCTTAAAGGGAAATATCCACTTTTAACTTTCAATTACCTCTGAAGACAATGATCTGGCCTTGAGTCTCCTATGATCTAGTCTACCCTGGAAGCATCTGGCCCCATCACAGAAACAGAGTTTGATTTTTCCATACATACCTATTATTGCAGGTATTGTTAGACCCTGTGGAGATGCTGTGAAAGACAGGGATTTCAAAGGAATGGCCAGGAATCCCAGTTTCTCCATAATATCCCTCAGTATTAACAAACCATACTTAATAGACCTAAGTCTATTAGAACTAGTGACATCTGCTTCTTATTTACTTAAATCACTTCATGCACTTATTTATAAGCCAGTGAGGTAAATATAAGACATTCAAATTTTATGTGGAGTGATCCTTCCCAGAATTTTTAAACTTTTACCCAATGTGAAATAAAATATAATGAAATCATATTAATGTCAATCCTATCCTATATTTGAAATATTATACTAGCTTTTTTATTATACATGAATTCCTTATTCATATTACAAATCTACATTTTTAAAGAAAGGATAACTATGTGGTGGGTGGGTACAATGTAAGCATAGGGGGTTTAATGTTCTTTCTCCATTAATTAGAACAAAATTTGTGGGAGGATGATAAGGATTCCAGAAAGTACCCTGATTGACAATGTTATTCTGTATATGTTTCTTTTATTGGTTGATGAATAAAACACTGATTGGCCAGGCAGGAAGACAGATGGGGCTAGGAGATGAGGAGAATTCTGGGAAGTGTAGACAGAGAAGAGTTGTGACGAGAGCCCGGGAAGAGAGTATGCCAGTCAAGTGTTCTCCAGTAAGATAAGACCATGTAGAAATACATATATTAGTAGTAGTAATTAAGATAATTAAGACAGAGCTAGCCAATAAGAAGTGCAAGCCACTGGCCAACAGTTTCATAATTAATATTGCATCCATGTATTTATTTGGGGGCCAACTCAGCTGTAAGACCAGGCTGGCTGGAAGAACCATCCACAACAGTACCTCCCGTCAGGTGTCCCGAGGACAATGCTCAAGGTTCATGCAGATACCAGCCTTTGCTGGTGGCAGTACAAATACCTAGGTTTGATCATAGAAATCAATGTTTACAAGATACATACTTATGCCTCTCACCAAGTTCAGACTCCTAACATTACAAGTTATTCTGTAGTCTGCAATATGCCTCATTATTGTAGATAATATATGTGGAGCAATTGCACGGTGCCTGGCATATCATTAACACATAATAAATTGCAGTGTTTGTTAGGGTATTGTTTGCTCATATCCTCTACAAATGTCAGGGGAAAATGAAGCCATGTGCAGAAAAAGGAAGGTTTCTTTGCTGGAAAAACATAGCTTAGGGTCCTAATGATATATCATCTAATTAGGTGAGTCATTAACACCTCATGGTTCTAAGACCTACCTACATAAGTGTTAAATGCATCTTAAAAATATCAGGGCACTGTTCCTATGTAGTAAGGTAAGATAAAGAAGAAAACAGTTGAGAGTTGCCACATTCTAAAAATATCCTTAGTTGCTAAGTGGGGTATGGAAAATTACCTGGGAATTCAGGGACAGGATATCTGAAAACAGTGGACATGCTTTAAAGGGGGAGGGGGTGGGAGAGGGAATAAAGAAGGGAGATAGGGAGAGAGACATATGATACATATCCTTTTACATGCAGGACCTATCTGTTGTCTGCTTCTAGCTTGCCTTTTTGTATTTAAGCTAACCATGTGATGCAGAGGTAAGAGGACTGGGGGACAGGAAGAAGTGAAGAGGGTACAAGCATGAGAATGGGGCGAAATTATGAACAAAGTATAATGATGTGCATGCATGCATACATACATACATACATACATACATACATACATACATATATATATATTCCATGAGCAAGCTTGCGGCACAAGCTTCCTCAGGCAGAGATGAAGCGGAACTACTTCAGGAGGGATGTCCTTGATAGCATCGCATCAAGTCAGGGTCATAGGACCAGGAGACCACCAACCAGGACAAGATGATGACAGGTACGGCATCTGTATGTTGGTGGTATTGCTAAGTACAGAGGTCCAAAAATTCAGCAAATGCATCAAAACAGGAAACAAATTATATTATGATACTTATAAAACAACTACCTACATAAAAATTAAACTCCGGTGTTTGGATTTTTCATTTATTATTATTGTTTCATGTGCACTGGTGTTTTGTCATGGGTGTTGGGTCTGCTACAACTGGAGATACAGATAGTTGTGAGCAACCATGTGGTTGCTGGGAATTGAAACCTGATCTTCTGGAAGAGCAATCAGTGCTTTCGACTACTGAGCCATCTCTCCAGATCCAGGTTTTTCATGTTTTTAATATGTTAATTCTCTCTCTCTCTCAGATGATCATCTCAAGCACAGTTCCCCTACTTCACTCCCCTCTTATTTTTCATTATTTGTCTGCTCTGAATGCAAGAATGGTGGTTCATAGCTGAGGCAGGAAAATCAACACTCCAAAGCCAGCATGCGAGATTTACTGGTTTGGTCTCAAGAAAAAGATTCTGGGCTGGAGATACAGCTCAACAATTAGGAAACATGCTGAACCTGAAGAGGACTGGAGTTGTGTTTCTAGGAACCACATCCAGTGGTTCACAGCCATATGTAACAGCAGCTCCAGAGAGATCTGATGCTGCTGGCCACCATAGGCACCTTACACACACACACACACACACACACACACACACACACACACACACATCATACATACATCATACAGACATACAGACAGAGATATATACAAACACACCTGTATACACACACACACACACACACACACACACACTCATACTTACACCATACAGACAGAGATATATACAAACACACCTGTATACACACACACACACACACACACACTCATACATACACCATACAGACAGAATATATGCAAACACACCTGTACATACACATACATGCACATACACACACACACATTTACACACTCTCATACATACACCATACAGAGATATATACAAATACACCTGTACATCACACACACACACACACACTCATACATACACCATGCAGACAGAGATATATGCAAATACACCTGTACATACACATACATGCACATACACACACACATTCATACATACACCATTCACACAAATACACACAGAGAGCTATATACAAACACACCTATACATACATACACACACACACTCATACATACACCATATAGACAGAGATTTATACAAACACACCTGTACACAAAGACACACACACACACACATACATACACCACACATACAGAGATTTTATACAAACACACCTGTACACAAAGACACACACACACACACACACACACACACACACACACATATGCACACAAGATTTAAATTAAAATCAAAGGAGATGTCTGTGAAAACATTACAGAAAAACGCCAATATGTTTAGTTTGTCTTTCACAGCTATTGCAAGCTGCTTTCTCAAAACAACAAGAACAGTGGTGCTGTAACTTCACTGAAGGACTTTTCCAGTGATAAAATAGTGAAGGCAATGCTTTAAAACCAAGGGAAAATAGATGTGTTCTGTGTTTTCTTAATGTCAACAAGTAAAGCATTAGCTAAAGGGAAATACTAAAGCTATAGCATATATGCTTTTTAAGTTTTAAGTTATTTATTGTCCTTGAGATAGTTCAAGTAATCAAAATAAGTTTATGCTTTCTATAACGTGGTGCCTTATTTGAAAGCTGTATGAGCTACATAAAGGAAATTCTGATAGGGTAAAAACACAGTAGTGGGCATTAGACAGGGTTTTGTGTTTACACAAGTTTTAATCTATGTATGTGTATAAAATAGAGTGATTTATGCTCCTTTACACTTATACTTCAATGTGAAAATGATCTTTTTAAATTGTGTGTGGTAGGGGCAGGTAAGTGCATGTGAGTTCAGGGGCCTGTGGAGGCCAGAAGGATCAGGTCCTTCTGGGGCTACTGTGTGGGACATATGGCTGTGAGCCACTGGATGTGTGTGTTATAGAGGCAGTTAAGAGCATTTGAGTTCAGGTTCCTACAGAGGTCAGAGACATCTGCTTTTCTGGAGCTGGAGTTATAGGCAGTTGTGATCCAACAGATGAGAGTCTGGGAGCTGAACTTGGATCCTCTTGCTAGAGCAGTATAATCACTTAAACATTGAACAATCTCTCCAGCCCCCAATTCTAGTTCATAAAATTGGAAGGCATTGACTATCGGGAAAAATTAGGATTTGTTCATTTAAATATATCCACTGTAGTTTTGGTATTTCCTCCAAAGCTCATATAGAAATTTCATCTCCGTTGTTACGGTCTAACACAAGGTTATTAGGTCACAGGGCTCCATTGCCAGGAATAGATGACTCCGTCCATAGTACAATTATTAGGATAATGGGCTGTTTCAATGCTGGATCTATTGTCAAATGCCATAGAAGTGTTTCTTGTTTGTGACACAAAATGATACATAGCCTTATGACTTGGGATGCTGTGGAAAATTCCCTTCAATACAAAAACCCCACTGTATGTGATCACATGGCGTCTAGCCTCCCTGAACTAGGTGAAATAAATCTGAATTCTTTGAAGATTTACTAGTCTGTCTATTAAGCTGTAGCAGCAGATGGTGTCTTGGCAGCTTTTCCTCTGACTTCCTCTGTGGTCCCCAGTACCCGTCAACTCATTCCTTCCTGAGCCCTTTGCACTGAGACCTGCACCCACTCCCAACCTCAGTGAAACTCCAACATCTTGTGTCCCAAGCTCGCTGGAGGTAGAGTTAAGTGACCTCTGATTTGCTTCTGCTTCAGGACTCTCTGTCATATAAAACGCCTAACACTTTGTGGATACCATAATAACTCTAATATTGTTTTTTAAAAAAAAGTGTTCACAAACTACATCCATAATGAACTTTGAGTACCGGGGTTTTGACCCTAATTAATAAGTAAATAAACAGAGACTTCTTGGAATGTATATTAGGTTGTCAAGGGAAGTGTCTCAGTGCTTAGTATTAATTTGACATTGCATACTTTGCCATAAAATATTATTAAATACATAAATGAAGTTTAACCTCAAAGAAGTTTGAACTCGAAAATGTAATACATAATTGATTTATGGAGAAAACAGGAAAGCTATTGCAGTGTAAGCACCTGGCCACAATAATCAATTAGTGAAAGAAGCTTTCAGACCTTATTGAAGTTTTCTGTTGCTGGCTCTCTCAGGGCACTGTATGATGTCATGATCTATTATCATACAGAATGAGAGCCAGGCAGCCTGAGCTCGGGACAAGCAGCAGTGGCCAATCTTTGAGTTTCAGTTCCCCACCTACAGAACCCAGAACAATGGTTGGATAATAGAAATGACAGGGGGCATACACATTAGTTTTTGCTGCTGGTGGTGTGTGTGTGTGTGTGTGTGTGTGTGTGTGTGTGTGTGTGTGTGTGTGTGACATATGTGTATCTTTCTGAGGGCATGTGTCTATGTATGTGGGTTCTGAGACCAGGGTTAGATTTAGATCACCTGCTCTATCACTGTACACCTTACTGATTAGAGACAAGGTTTCTATTGTGAGTCTGAAACTAGGTAGATGGTCAGAAACCCCAATGACCTGGCTACAGCTAGCTTCTTTTATGTAGGTGCTAGGATCTAAACTCAAGCCTTCTTGCCTGTGTGACAAGTACTCTGACCCCTGAGCTATGTTTCAAGTTCTAAGTCAAACAGTCAAATAACAACTGATACAATCAACTTCCAAGAGATGTTAGACATTTTTGTAATTGTCAGCTTCATAGTAACAGAATTTTCATATGGAACACAACAAAATCAAGATCTCATGTGGAATCTTTAAGACAAAAGAGAAGTATAAACTAGACTTGATAGTTAATATTTTTGGGAGCATTTTAGTATTGCAAGTAGGCTAAATTCACCATGGGCATTGTAAATTCAGTATTAGGGGTTACCTGAAAATATAGTACATTTGTGGTAGTTTATAGTTCCCTGGCTTCCAGATTAGGATCACCATCAGTAACACGAATCAGTGAGCCAAGCAGAAATTAGATTTGACAAGGAAAACTAAATTCCCATTGTAGCAGATTCAGATTTAAGCTTTGGTTCTAAAATAGTATTTAGTTAAATGCAAAATAACAAAACTTAGTAACCATATATATTGATTTAAAATCAACCAGCCTTGGCAGGTAAAATTTGTTCAATTTGGTTGTGATTTTTCAAGGCAAAAATCTTCACTCCCTCATCCCTGGAGTTAAACTGACCACTGACATTAGAGATTATATATACACACACATATATGTGTGTACACATTATTTGCACAAATTCATAAATTATACAAAATTACCTAACTTCTATAATTTAGTTCATATACCATTGATTTAAAGTTAGCTAAATAAAAACACCCTGTAGTTATAGTGAGGAGACAAGACCCTCACTCACCCAGCCCCCTGCTTTGGCTCCATGAAAGGCTGCAAAAATACCCAGCAAGATGTAGACCCCTGACTCAACAGGATGATGTGCTGATCCCTCCCCCACCTTGCCCTGCCTTTCCCTAATTACTGAAAAGAAACTGCCAGATACCCTCCATGTGGAAGGGAGCCAATCGCAAGTTAGCAGGCAGGTTTTGATTGTGCTTTATTGATAACAGTAGAATGCAGTAGGCCCTCAGATGGCCTTAGGCATAGCAACCTTTCTGCAGCTGCAGCTGACCAATCAGCTCAGGACAGGTTCCCTCAGCCTGGAGGTGTGCCAATAACTGTGCAATCAGCAAACACCCAGACCCACTGGTCCTTGATCTACCCCCCAATGTGTGTCCTGTTCCTCTGTCTGCCAGCCTAGGTCCTTCCTACTCCACGGGCTGTGATGGAGGGATGGAGGAATCCAGTTGACTTATAATTAAAAAGATGCTTTGTTTTTGCGTACGATCTGGTCTCTTGGTGGTTTGGGGGGTGCAGACTTTGGGCACAACGGTAGTAAATTTCTCAATCCAAACGTCTAGATAGCTGAAGATAAGCAAACTCTGAGAAGAGTGGGGAAGGCGGTGAGGAAGGCAAAGCCTGAACAGTAGTGGAGGGAGCAGTCTGATACGCGAGCTCCAAACGTAAGTCAGGTTCTGTTCAATCAGTCTTAGCATAGCCTTACCCCTATCTCAGACCAGCACACATGAAACAAAGTGTGTCACATCACATGCCCACAGCTGAGGCCAGGTATGTAAACAAGTGTGTGCACTTGTGGAAATGTGAGCATGAGGTCACATGCCCACCGTGCCCACAACCAGACCACAGGAACGCGAACAAGTGTGTGTCCACACCTACTGCATGCACCTTGAAGTGTGAGTATGAGATGGCATGCATTATACTGGGATAATTTCATCCACCTGTCCAACCAACCAAATTACAGCCTTCCTAGAATTATTCCTGTTTTAATTTATATGTCTGCTGCTGTGATAAAACACTCTGAGAAAAGCAACATGTGGGAAAAAATTTTTAGCTCAAAAATTAAAGTGCAGTCCATCATGGCAGGAGATTAAAGCAGGAGTCACCTTGCATCCCTGATCAAGAAACTGAGAAGAATGTTCCCTAATGCTATTTCCTTGCTGTCTCTATTTTACATAACTAAGATCCCCTGCTAAAGGAATAGTTATGCCCTTCTCAATTAAGATAATCAAGGAAACCCCCCACAGGCTTGTCCAGACAGGTCTCCCAGGTGATTCTAGGACCATCAATTTGACAATGGACTCCAGAGGCACTTACCCATCTGCTGGCTGCCGAACCCAAAGTTTATCACTGTACCCGAAAAACAGGAAATGAAGTCCAGCTTTGACAAGTAATCACACTACAGCATTAAGTAATATAAATAAAAATAGATCACCATTTATATTGCTGACATATACCTTGCCATGAAAATCTGGCAGGGTATATGTTATGTCATTATGAAGTTGACAGAAAGTTAAAGTGAATCCAACAAACTAACACTGGATTAGGGCTGGTGAAACTGCTCAGCTGGTGACCTCACCTCAACCTGATCCCTGGCAGCCCCATGGCATGGTGAAAATAGAGAACTACAACTCTAGCCTGACCTTTACAAGTGTACTGTGGCCTGTGGTTACTTACAACACACACACACACACACACACACACACACACACACACAAATGTAACTAAGTAAAACTTATTAGTAAATAAGTCATTTTTTAAAGCTGCAATGTGACACCAAATTCTGCATGATATCAACAGGATTATTCATTGGATGCCTCATGTTCATAACTAAATAAATGGTTATGTACATAAATATATATATACATATATATATATTAAATGCAGATAAACTGTCATGCAAACTTTTATAAAATGCTTCCACTAAATATCAAACACACTAGTATTTTGAGAGTCTAGGTATATTTTTAAAAATCTCAGAAAATCATAGGAGGACTACATACAATTTTAGTATTATATGTATTTATGTAATGAAAATGAGTATGGTTGCTTGGTGATCCTATTGCCTTGATGAGTGAGTGTAGAGCTGTCTGTCTTTCAGTCCTCTAAGCCCTGTTTAATTCTTCTCTCAGACTCCACACCCTCTACTGCCTCCTTTGCATTTCCCCAGCCAAAACTTACACTCACATCAAGGAAGTGACGGTGCCTGTCTGAACCCCCCATAAGTCCTTACACTGTCTTTGTTATGTGATGCTTTCCTTTTTAAGGAAGTGTATTTCACTTTTATATTATTAAAGAAAAATCTCCCCCAAAATAGCTACTGAAAAAAATGTGAAACATGCAGGTAATGAGGGACCCAGAAGCAGGAGATGTTTGGGAGTCTTAAAAGCAGACAGAGTCATCAGTACCGTGTCAAGAACTACCTGTCTTCAACTCCTAGTTCCTCCTTGTTTCTCCTATCTTCCTTTCCTATTGGCCAACCGTGCTTTATTATTACCCAGTATGAGAAACATATACAAAATGACATCTCCCATCACACAAACACTTGTTCCCAACTGCTACCATACCACCATCCAAGACAGTATTTTCCAGCATTCAAGATACAGCTTTGGTTTGGCTGCAATGCATTCTTGGAGTGTTCCATAACTTATAGGTATTTGGCACACAGAATAATGGACTCACTTGTGGGGAAGCCAAAATGTACATCTGTAAAACAGTGGAACTTAGTGGAGAGGTTGGACCATTTGGGGGTGGGGGAGACAAATAGTTTGCTGGAAGTCTTCATGACTCAGGTGCTCACCTAATTTTTCTCATCCAGATCACAGAACTTTCTTGTTCTGGTGATCCTTAACATCAGAGTGCGTGGAATAGTCCAATTGGCCTGCACCCAGAGGGATCTCATGAGATAACAGTGGGAAGCATGAACTAGAAGAAGACTATAATAAAGTTTCCTTCACAGCTTCCAGGATTCTATCATTTTAACATGAACAGAATAGTCTATTTGCATGGTCTTAAACTGTCAAAACTGAAACAAGTACATTGACAATACCTATAGTATATAGTTTATACATGTAAATATAACAAGATCACTTTGAACACTGGCTGCTGTAAGTTCCTACTATACCATTTGCTATACTCAATGGTGCAACTTGCCTGAGTTCTGGTCCTATTCAGCAGTTTCTCATATTGAAGATTGATGTATTTTGAGATGAGTATGTTTGGGGAAGATTGTCTTTTCAGTGTTTCTCTTCTTTACTCTTTCTTGTCCAGCATTTTTCAGACATGTGACTTTATTATGGATACACATAGACACCTATACAGTCAAATATAAATATATTTTCTACACACATACACACATATATACATATATGTATATATATATATGTGTGTGTGTATATATATATTTTACATGCATATTTCACCTAAATATAGATAGTATTAAACATGCATTTCTTTAACAAAAGATATTCTGATACCTAATACAATGACAAGGAAGACATTAAGACATTAATCCGTTAATCAGGACTATTACAGCGGGTGTCAAGAATATAATAGGAGATGGAGAGAATGGGTTCAATTCTCAATTCAGCAAAGACAGCTAAACATTTATGACTAAAAGTATTATGACTAAAGAGCTAAGGGATCAGGAAACAAAATAAATAGAAATAATTTCATGGTTGGGCAGTTCTTGATAGTAAATACCAACATAGACACTGATAATTGACTCCCAAATTGTCCTATGACCATCACACATGTGCTATAACATGTACACACTTACAGACACACAGAAATAGTAGTAATAATATTATTAATAAAATAAATAAAGACAAATAAATGTAAAAGCCAGCCAAAGAGAATACATTCCAAGGAAGACAGAATTCCACCAGACACTTAAGTTGATTAGATATTATAAGAGAAGGAAACTTTCACACTGAGCAGAATTCCAGCTACCACAGGAGTTGAGGGTACAGACTTGAATACTGAGTCCAAGGATGGGACATCAAAGGGAAGATGGCCTAGAGGAGGCTGTCCTCAATTTTGCAGTCTTTGCTCTGTTCAAAGAAGTTTTCTTTTTGTTTCTGAAGACATAAATCCCTCTCTACAGTTAGGAACTTCTATGAATTAAGGATACCTTGGCAATTCATTGGAGCCTCTTAGAACTTCCAAGTGAGTCTTCAAAGCACAGAAATCAAGCCAGGATTAACCTGAGGAGCTCATGTACTCTACCTTGCAGATCTGGATGAATTTGTCTTCTTAAATACTACTGAACACCCCAGCTTTCCAGACCCTGACAGAGAAGCACATCTCATATTTACACTCCAAAGCTGGAGATGCTGTAAGCCAAACTGCTTTTCCCATAAGGCCTCTGCAAGCTTTTGCTTCAAAATGTCAACCTTTGGTCTAAAGACTGATCATATCTGATCCTGTGTATGCCATTTTCAAGCTTCTCATCCTGGGAAAACCTTTGATTATGTAACTAGGTTTTCCAATTAGGTCTGCTATAAGGAAGACAGATCCCTACTGAAGTGTAGTAAGAGCTGTAATGCCACAAAATAAGAGAGAGAGAGAGAGAGAGAGAGAGAGAGAGAGAGAGAGAGAGAGAGAGAGATTGAATAAAAGACTCTGATTTCTAGAGGGATTCAGATTTTCAGTAGCTATTTAGAGAAGTGTAACTCACTATCTCCATGAGTCACACTTAAAGAGAGAAGGTGTGTTTGCTGTGTCTAGAATCTAGCCCATTAAAGAGGCAGTCATGTTCCAAACCCATTCCTTCATGAGAATAAAAATCTCTCTTAAGGTTTCTCAGTCTCCCACAGCTAACTATTGCTCTGCTTGCTGCTGAGTGAGCAGTCTTCTAGACTCATCAGCGTCATCAGGGTTTATGAAGTCTACAGCCCATACAGGTCTTCTGCTCATGAACCAGAAATGCTCACATGTTTAAAGAGCTAACAGTAGATGCTTCTTGCGTGTGTGTGTGTGTGTGTGTGTGTCTTTCTGTCTCTGTGTGTCTTTGAAACAACACCTGAAATCGTGATAAAACTATCTATCAAGCATAGCATACAGAGTGAGTATTGCAATAACTATGAACTGCACAATTTTTCTTGGATATTTATAGAAACATTTGCCATACAAATGGACCACAAGACAGATGAGTATTTTCTATTTGAAAGGTTTTTCTACAGCTGGACATACCAAGTAAATTCCCTGCTTAGATGAAATATCAAATAATTTCAGATTTTCCAGGGGCCAGTGGGGATTCTCAATATCAGATCTATGTCAACACGACTGTGATGGGATTTTATTTAGAAATGATAAAATATAAGAACTATTACAAGGGTTGAGCCTTTTATTCTAGGTCATGTAAAAACAATAGATAGCTTCCTGTTTAAGTAGATTAACAGTAGAATGATTGGTAAAATATAATTTTCTCAAAAAAATAAAGACATGTAGGGTTAGAGAACTGGTTCATCAATTAAGAGTGCATACTGTGATGAACTAAGCCAGTTTTATTTATATATTTGTTCATACATATATAACAAAAATAATCATGGAAGAAGAGGCTATCAAATTAAGAGCGAGGAGACGTACCTGGAAGGGGTAGGAGAGGAAAGGACTGGAGAGGGGATGCAGGGAGGAAAGGGAAGGCAGAAAATGAGGTAATTAGATTTTAATTAAAAGTATATAAAATAAAATAAGAATCAAAAGAAAGTAATAATTACTAAAGTCCAGGTTCCCCTCAGTTAATACTGTAACTTTTGTGCTAAGAAATAATAAGCACCAGCTCCAGCAATCCCAACTATTACATTAGGCTTCCTGTCCCGACATCCTATTAAAGAGAAAGGGTAATACAGGGAGCAAAGAAAAAAGATTTAATAACTAGACCATGTTAACGAAATAGATGAAGAAATTCAGCAACCCTAAGTCCACCTTTCAGATAAAAGCATGATTTTTAAAATTTAGCCTAAAAATCTCACACCAGAAAAGGAAGAGATAAGAAAATTTAACCAGTCCTAACAAAGGTGTGGTGTCCACCATTTTCTAAGTTTTACTTCCATAGGATGGTCCATAGACACCCCTATTGTCCAGTATACATGTGAAGTCTCCATCCATCTATCCATGCATCCACTATACCTATCTGTCCACCACATATCTCCCTACTGAACTCATGTGCACTTTTAATCCTCGATGATCATCATTATCTTAGTAGGCTTTGATGCATTTCCTGACACTTGTTTCTAATAAACAATAGTTACTTAAAATTCTATGAGTGTGTCTTTGAAGGTCAAACCTCTTCTATAGTGAGATATCCACCCCCGCCTGCAACTGTTGCACTGACCACGCCCATTGGGGTGGGGGACCTGGGGGGAACTAGGTCTGGGGTCCTGGACCCCGCACTCTCTCTTGCTTCCTGGACTGAGACAGAGAACATCCAGAGGCATACTTGGAACAGGAACCTGCTAGCTGTCATCTGTTCCTGCTGTAATTTTTCCCTGGATAAACATCCATCAGCCTATTTGTTTTCCCAGATTTCTATTTATCTTCCACAAGGTTATGATGCAGTTACTGGGAACATTCCAGAAAAAAAGATGTCAGTCTTCTGAGTCCATGAATGCCAACGCCAACCTGTCCCCTTTTGTGGCTTAAGCCTGACAAGACAAATTATCTAGTGCTGTGTTATGGGAAATCTTAGATGTTTTCTAACTAAAATAAAAAACCACCAGGATTGGCATGAGTATAAACTGCTACCATGCCAGAATATTATCAATAAACCACAACTCCGTGTTCTCCTTAGGAAATAACACTGATTGTCTTACAAAGCAGTAAGCTAAAGTTTACAATATTTAAGCTGAACAAAACTATAGTAAGTAATGTGTAGAAAATCATCAGCTTTTTTTTTCTGAAAAAGTTAAACAAGCAGACCTCTAACCTTAATTTAGGTTTATTTAGGACTTTATTTAAACACTGTATCTCACTTAATAATAAGGAGGAAAACAAATGACCACGTAGTACCCATCTGACAGGTCTATTCTATAATCTCTGTATCTAAGATGCTGGGACATTGAAGAACAGGGGTTGGAAGGAATTTAAGAGCCAGAAGGACAGATTGTCTGCTGCAAGAGAGTGTCTTCTGCCTGCGTAAGGTGGGGGGAGCCACACCCATGAAATCTCAGAATATGGGTGCCTAACAGGAATTTAACAATGAGGACAGTAGTGGTCATGTCAAAATACAATGGAGGAAATCTCCTAAGACCTCACCCATAGACTAAGAGTTAGAGGCAAATAATTAACGCTGAGACATGGATAATCACTTTTTTTTCCCAGTGACTAGCTTCCTTATTGCTTAACAGATACCAAGTTGTCCCCTGTGAAAGTATATACATATGAGCAACCTTAAATGTACTCAAAAGGTTATGTTTATGTGTTTATTCATATATGCACATGTAAGAAAACAATAATGAAAAAAATAGATGTCATGGATTTGAGAGAATGTGGGAAGGATGTAGGAAGAGTTGGAAGTAGAAGAGGCAACTGGAATAAATATACTTACATGAAATTTTAAAAATAAATAACTTAAAATTTATATAAAATCTCCCTGAACTGAACTGTTTCACCTTAGGCAAATCTACCTTAATGGCAGCTACTCTAAGTGGTAGAGGGTTTTTTTAATGCTCTTTTTAACCAGGAGGAAAACCAATAAGAGTGGCCATTCAACTAATAACACATAAACAGGTTCCCAGCTGTTTTATTTAACAGCTGAGATCAAACTTATTCATTATTTTTCAGACTTTTAAATTGCGTATTAAATTGTGTATGCAGGGGTCCTGGTTTTGTGTTTTATACTCTAGCCCCATATTGGAATGCCAAAATGTTTATGGTTGTTTTTACTCTTACTTTCTACTCTTTCAGGGCCCGCCACCCAGCTCCCAAATAAATCACACACAGAGGCTTTTTCTTACCTTTGAACACCTGACCTCAGCTTGTTTCTAGCCAGCTTTCCTTATCCCATCTATCTTTGTCTCTTGGCTTTTATCTTTCTGTTACTTCTGCACATCTTATTTTCAGTCTTACTCCTGGCTTGCTGGGTGGCTGGCCCTTGATGTCCACTTCCCCCTGTCCTATCTTGATCCTTCTTGTCTTCCTAGATTTCTTCTCCTATTTATTCTCTATGCTTACCAGCCCTGCCTATCCTCTCTCCTGCCTCATCAGTGCCCATTCAGCTCTTTATTAGACCATCAGGTGTTTTAGGCAGGCAAAGAATAACAGCTTCACAGTTAAACAAATGCAACATAAACAAAATGTAAAACAAGCTTGTTTCAAATTTAAATTAAAAAATATATAACAAAAAAAATAAAAATCAATGGAACTGAGAAGTAATAAAGAATGTATGCTTCATAAGAAAAAAAATAAAATAAAAGCAACACATGTTTACATCAGTAAACAAATGTCCCAGAGCATAAACAAAAATAACACACCTTAAAATAATGTTCTACAACAGTGTCCCTGGAATCCAAAAGAGGGTGCTAGAACCACTGGAGCTGGACACACAAGTGACTGTGAGCCTCCTTATACAAACGCTGAGAGACAACTCAGGTCCTTTGGGACAGCAGCAAGCATTCTTAACAACTGAGCCGTCTCTCTACCTGCAGAAATATTAAAACGGCTAAGTAAATATCCTTATGGCTACATAGGGTTCTTTCTTTTTGGGTGGCTATCTTATATCCCATTTTACTTTTTACAAAAAAAAAAATTACACTCAGAATATTTCAAGAAGCAGATAAGGGCCGGGCGGTGGTGGCACACACCATAAATCCCAGCACTCAGGAGGCAGAAGCAAGCAGATCTTTGTGAGTTTGAGGCTAGCCTGGGCCACAGAGTGAGTGGGAGGATCGGCTCCAAAGCAATACAGAGAAACCCTGTCTTGTAAAACAAAAACAAAACAAAAACCAAAACACACACACACACACACACACACACACACACACACACACACACAAAGCACTATATAAAAGATTAATCAGCAAACACAGGAGTGGCAGCTAAGAGGAAAATATGTTTTTAAGGTGGACTTTGAGAGACACCTTGTATTTGCCTCTTGGACAATGAGTCATCCTTTCTCTGGCATAAGAATGGTCTGACATAGGACAGATGTGAGATGCCACCTCTGAAATCTTCCCTTTTGTGTTATTTGATGAGTTTTAGTTTTGTTACTTGTCTTTCAGAGTATGTAATCTCCTAAGGAACTTCCTGCTTTCTGGTTAGGAGAGCTATTTCTCCAGGCAGAGGTGAAGCTTGGAACTTCATGAACGGCCATCAAGGGGCAGATTGCTCTACTCAACCTTAGGCTGCCCACTTTTTGCCCTCAGTTCCGTGGCTTCACTTGAGAAGTCTAAAGAGTGATCTGTGTCCTTTACAAAACACACGGCATTGTTGGGTCAATTGCTATTTGGAATTTCTTTCTTGGGTATTGTATGATTGTCTTGCAAAAACTTCTGGCAGGAAAAATAAAGGAAACATTTATTGGCATTACCATTTTCCAGAAATACAGTGGAAGCCAAATTTTAGTGATACTGATATGCAGAGTTTGATAAGTTGCTATGGCACTGCATCCATTGCAATATTTCCAGTAAAAAGATACAATAAAGTACTTTTATACTTTCCACCTGCGAAACTAAATTGTCCTTTTTTAAAGAAAATGGTTTTGTTGAAATAACTGTGATGCAAATACATGACTAGTGATGATACATAGACTTATTTTATAAGACGGTTTTTGTACACCATCTCTTTCATGGTGAGATGTAATAAATTCAATAGCTTAAAGATGAGCTCTGAAGTGAGGATCTAAGATTGAAATTTCAGATCACAATTTGTGTGCTGTATGTCCTTGTCCATATCAATCATCTTAAGCCTCACTGTCTCCTCTTCAGAGCGGTATCAGGAGGGGCTGCAGGAAAGATAACTGCACAGTACCTATCTAAACGTTTGTCATCAGCACTACACAACAGCATCCTGGAAACGAGGCGCTGGGGTCAGAGTTTCCTCACAATGACTAAGGAAGGGATACTGTGCAACAGTTTACACTGTAGAAACTTCATGCTTCAGCTGAGAGACCCAAACACACTGTGTGAGCACCTTGGGGACCGGTTCTGCAACACTTGAGGTGGTCTGTATTTACAATTCAGAGACAGCTGAAATAGGAGCAACAGAGACAAAAAGTCATGTCCGGACCACGAAACGCCATGAAATATTTCTGAAGTTTTAAATGAGACAATTATGTCCATTTTAATCGAAATAGAGCCACGGTTCTGTATATATCTCCTTGTAAGGGAATCCCCAGAGGCCTCTTTACGAAGCTGGTTTTTTTTTTTTTTTTTTTTTTGCATACTAATTATACAAGGGCATAAATCACAGCAGCAGCACCATCTATTGGGGAGGTTTTTTTGTTTGTTTGTTTATTTATTTTTTAGTGTGTGTGTGTGTGTGTGTGTGTGTGTGTGTGTGTGTGTGTGTTTTAAACTCAGAACAAATATTTCTGCATTTCTGGAAAAAAAAAATAAAATGAATTGGAGATCACTTCAATCCTCCACCAAGGTAAGAAGAAAAATTTTTTGTAAAAATTCCTATTAATTAGCATACTCAAGAATAAGTGAGAATTGCATGACACCCACTGTGTAGTGGGGCATATTTTCAGGGACTAAAAATGTTGGAAATTAATGGGCCTTTGGGGATACTGGTTCCCTTAATTATTGCAGTATAATGAATGCTTGCCTTTTGGTTGCTAATGACAAGGGAGATGTGGTGATTTCTCTTTAAAACCAGCCCCTTGCCATCCTTTTGTGACAAGGTAATTCAGATGCAAGAGATGGAGAGCAGATTAGGCCAGTATCCACTGATCATAACTCGGTATTGGATTTACAGCACCAGATGGCCTAATTATTCTCAACAGTTCTCAATCTCTGTCTGTCAGGGAGACCAGATGTAATTTCTACCTTCTGGTGAAATACATTCCTCAGACTGAGTGCAAGCAGTAAAATGTAAAAACATAAGCCCAACGACAGATAAATCCAGTAGATGTGACTCTATGTGCACGTATGAAGGTACCTGGACCGTCAACTGCAGCTATCACAGGTACAGGGCAAAGTCAGAGAATACACTTTGACAGTGGGTAAACAGTGAACTTCCGTGCTGCTGTTTATGTCTACATGTTCATATGTGCATGCATATATGTGTGCCATCATAGCACACACAGTTCCTTATTCTCTGCATGCTGACCAGTTGTGGGTCTCTGTATTAGTCTACATGGAATGCAGTTTATCTGATGAGGTTTGGACACACTAGACTACTGACATATAGATACCTTGGAGTCAGTTTATTACTATGTCCCATTAGCAGAATAATAACATTGGTTCACCCTTGTCCCCCTGACCCTAGCCCCCTGGGGTTTAGGCCACATTGACTGTACCATACCTGAGTTCCACCTTGTGAAGCCTTAAGTCCCATGTACAAATAAGCAGCACTAACTAATGAACTCAGAGGGTTTAAAAATAGCATTAATTTAGGAGCAGAAAGAGGGAAAGGAAAAAGTGTGGAAGGGAGGGAATAGGCATGGAATTGATCTAAACACATTATGTACATGTGTGAAACTTTTTTTTTTTTTTTTTTTTTTTTCGGGGACTGGGTTTCTTTGTGTACCTTTGGAGACTTTCCTGAAATTAGCTTCTTAGATCAGGCTTCTTCACAGAGATCTGCCTGTCCCTGTCTCCTGAGTTCCTGGATTAAAGGCAGGGGCCACCACTACTACCAGGCTGTGTGTGAAATTCTAAAACACCAACACTTTAAAAAGACATTTATCGATTACACTGATATCTTGTAAGAGATACCGAAGATCTGAATAAGTCCTTCAGTTTGGTTCTGGTTAAGGCAGGATTGAAATCATGCCTCCTTGGCACCTAACTGACCATCCACTCCAAAGGACTTGACTAGTTAGCATAAGGTTTGTTTTCTATTCTATTTCCCCTTCCCCCAAATTAGAAGACAAGAGGTAAAAAACAGGGCATTACATGGACGTCTCTTAAATTGTTATCTTTTTTGTTGTAAAGTGACAAAGGTTCCCTATAGTTCTGTGATGCTGACAAGATTATCAAAGGAACCCCATTCTGCTGCTGTAGGCTTGTAAAGTTCCCGTCTTGATCACCATGGAGTGGAGAGGCAGCCAAGGAGTTTGTAGCCCAGATATCAGGTCTACACTAACGTTGTTGTCTACATAACATTGCCTTCTTTATTTGTAAATTACATTATTCATTTCTATGATCACATTTCCAGTTTTCCGTAGTCCCACACACTCCTGTCATGTCTCCCCAATTCTCCATCAATGTAACTCCTTCATTTTGATTGTGGGCTCTGCTGTCCACACTGAGTGACTGTCTGTTCTCCTTTCTGTATGACTTCTGGCTCAGAGGCTATAACTGGTAAATACTGTGGGTTGATAAAGAAAATATCCACACCCTCCTCCTTAAAGACGCGGTCACTTCTATGAATATTATGATCATTCTTGCCATCGGCAATTTATAGTACCATAATGAAAAGTTTCACCATGACATTCTGACATGGTCTTAGCAACACAAAAGACATGCTTATACTTTTGTGACCTAATTTCCTTTTTCAGTTGTAAACCGCTTTCTGGAAGTGTGGTACTTATGATCTAACGGTTACAGGTAATGGATAGAGTAATTAAAAGACAGATGTTTGGTAGACTACATAAACCTAGGGATCTGCTGCAGTGGGGGGTATTGTAGAAGTAAGGGTTTGTCAAACTTCAATGAACTCAGTTCTTCTTACAAAATAATTATATTATATCTATCAGCGTGGCTCATAATAAAGATATATCCAGAATCACAATGAATGCTCATTTTTTAATCATAACATGAAGAGTTTAAAGGGCATCCTATATCCCAGAGCACTCTGATGTCCTGGTAAGGACATTGAAATAATCATTTTTGAATAAATAGAACACTTTTAAGAAGATCAAAACAGCAGTTCAACATTCCAAAGTTTTGGCAACATCCATGTTTCCTGGAAACCAATGTTAAGTCAAACATGGTAATTGACCGTCCGGAAGCATGGCATGGAACAAGTCATGGCTGTTCAGGCTGCAAGGCAGTCCTGCCTCATTAGTAAGAAGCGAGCTGGAGCTCAATACAGCATTCTGACCCTGGGGAGTCCTGCCATAGGCATTAAAAAGAGGGGATGGAGATTAGGTTGTCAAGTAGCTCATTTACACTACACACTGAGTGTATGTGGGCAAACTGATGAAGATGATGACATATGAGACTGTGGACACGTAAATGACTCCGGAGCTGGAGATGCACAGCACAACCCACTTAGGAAGATGGAACATAACTTCTATCATCTGCAGGAGGCAAAAACCATGTGGTGTTTTGCCCTTAAAATTTGCAAGCGATCCTACTGGGTTTGGAAATGTAAGGAAACCTCATTTACTGAAGATTCATATTTTGATATAATGTCAGTACATAGAGCCATAGACATGATAAGTTTACTTGAAGGTTTTGTTTTTCTTCTTCTCAGAATAAGTGCTATTATATAACTTTTCTGTTTTGGGAAGAAGGGCTGTGAACACTGACTGTCTAGTTACATCACGGATACCTGTGAAACAAAGCAACACAATACACACACACACACACACACACACACACACAGACACACACACATATACATATATATATACATATACATACATATACATATATATATATGTATATATGTATATATATACACATGTATGTTCATGTTTGTGTATGCTATATATTTTGATTTTTAATGGCCGGTCTCCATCAGCAAAGCAGTAAACATGACTTTTGGTGAACTTTGTCCACAAAAATGTTTAAATGAAAGGCTAATATACAGTCTTCATTAAGATCTGTGGCTCATCAGCTCACAGTATGTCAGAGAAGAGTTATGGAACACAAGGAAATAAAAGTTTGAAACCAATGTGACGCTGGTAAGTCAACTTCAGGGAATTTGATGCAATTCCTCATAAAATGCTAAGAAAAGTAACATTAAAATTATCCAGAGGATATGTCAGACTTATCCTTAAGTTTGAAACAAAATTATATCCTATTTTAGTAGCAATATCAAGATAAAGAAATTTCCATATAAACAAGGCAAAAGGACAAAACTCATTGCAATTCTGTACTTAATACCCTGCTACATTTTTGCAAATGCTTCCACATGATAGAAAAAATCACCCTTTAGAGTAACTCAGTGAAACTTGTTTCTATATTTACTCCATCTTTAAAAATAGCACGATTTTCATCCATTTGAATATTTGCACTAATCGTTATATTCTTATGCTGTAGGAATTTAAACACATATTAACTATTTATTGACAACAACATTATCTTATACAATATTTGTTTCCTTATAATCAATAAAAACATTATGAAAAATAATAATAGAGTTGAAAATATGGCCACATTACTGACACAATATTATTTCCTTTTTTTTTTTTTTTTTTTTTTTTTTTTTGCTACAGTTGGGGCAGAAGGCAGAAGTAGCAACCATGCTTTGTTTTGCTTGTAGAATGTAATTTGTCAAATATTTCTCTCACATATTCCTATATCCCAGGAAAATATAGATAATCCATATATTTTATTATAATATCACTGAAATAAAAAGAGTATATCATTGTGTTGGAAGGCAACAGTATCTATGCTATGTAACAGTCACTGAGTATATGACCACTGTGGTTTCTTGGACATTAGGAAAACATGACAGGCAATTCAAATTTCAGCAAAGATCTTGTTTTGTTTTAAAAAATTTGTTTTAAAATTCTTCTGAAGTTAAACATAAGTTGAGTTACCTAAGTCTTTATTTTTTAAAGCAAGTAGATGAATCTATAAGTATATAAGTCGATATAATCTATAGAGGCATGAGTTTCTATGCTAGTATTCAATAGCTGTTGTCTATATCAGCTTTGATATGGGCAGGTATAGAAAGAACACACTATATGAATGTCCCTGTCCTATAAGAAAATTGAACAAAAACACTAGGCTACAAAAAAAAACATTGTCTCAGGAATCACAGATGGTAAACAGGTAAACATAGTCTTCCAGGACCTAGAATTCAGTTATGAGAGTTGTATGTCAACTGAGAATCTATTTTAAGAAAAGAGTACTTCCTGAAAAGCATTAACAGCTTAAGAAAGCCAACATTTATCAATGAAAGATAGCTAATACTAAAAAGCCACGTGTTGGTTATGCTGATGTCATCTATGCTGCTTTTATAAGTAATAATATTATCAGTACATATTTTTTTGAGATTTGGCAGTATGTACTAGAAGACAAAGATGAGTGTGAACCACAAAGGTCAGCCAAATAACATAATTGATAATCCTAATAAATTCAAGATGTATGGAATTTTACATTATCTTCTCCCTAAAAAATTCAATTAAGGGAAACTTCAACAGCTTTAGTAGTCTTTTGGTAATTTTGGAAATACACGGTCATGCCCAAACACCTTCCTGTCATATATTTATTAAGTGATCTTTACAACAACACTTTGAAAAATATGCTTTTATGGAAAGACTCTTCTAGCTGTAAAAGTCTCATTCATTAGCCCAATGCTCTCTGGTCCTTCTCCAAGAACTTCTGAGAGGTCATCTCACAGCCTTGTGGGGTGGACTGACTCAATGGAGTGTGGGTATTCACTGCAGATATGAACACAGAGGCTAGGAGACAGGAATGGTGAGCTCTGTCTACAAATGTTAGGCCATTCTTCTTAATACAAACAAACAAAAAAAAAAATCACATCTTAACTTTCGATCTGACATAGATGTTTCTTCTGGGACAAGCCCAGAAGTGTCACATCTCTCAAGGACATCAGAAGCAAATTGAGATTTCAGCAAAGGTATTATTCTGATTGATGTATTCTATAGCTCTTCTAATTCCAATAAAACTTGATTTAGCTAAGCTTCATTTTCTCAAGTAATTAATAAATCTACATAGTTTCTAGAGGGGTATAACCAAGACAGATGCTGCAATAGAGAGTAAGCCAACTCAGAACATTACCATGAGGGCTACGTACTAATGTACTTTCTGGCATTTGCATTACTCCCAAAGAAAGAAGACTAAGAGTACAACCATCAGGAGGAAGCTGATTTCTAATAGAAAATAAACTCCCAAAATACATTTATATTGGTTAATTTAATAACTTATTTATGAGACAGTATTACTCAGTGGCAATCTGTACACGATAAAGATATAAATACGATGAAATATGAGCTTTATGCATTATTAAAGGATGTAAATATTAATAACAAGGACTCCTACATCTTACAATCTCTGTAGTGTATGTGCTGTCTTCAAATGAGGTTTTCTTGCTTGTTTTAAATTGAGCATGAGGTGAGGGAGAGAGAATTAAAACATCCAAGAATAACAAAACACAAGGGACACACACCCCATCTTCCTTTTGCTTATGTTCCAAGCATCACCAAACACAGCTCACACCTAGAAATATATCTTCATGCCAGAGTCACAGTACCCAAAATAACTTCCCCTACTCACAAGAGGACATCACTTCAATACAATAAAATTTCTTATCTTTCTTCCTTGTTCCCATTAGGACAGAAAGCTGAGGACTTTAATCCAACTGTAACTATACAGTGTTTCCTGCGCTTGCCTGTTGCCCATGGAACTCATCCTTACACACACGCTGAAAACTGAGCCTTCTCAAATGTTCAAATCTTTGACGTTACTAGTTTACTCTTAAACTTTAATTTTGTCCTTTAGCTCTCTCCTCCAAACTCTTACTCATTGAACAACAACAAAAATACATACATATAAACTGAATACATCTAAGTGAGCAATGCACCCCCAGAGACCTGTAGCTGCATCAGTGGTTGTGTGTGTCCTTTATAAAGAACCACAACATAAATTTAATATTCCCAGGTCCTTGGTACTTATCCTATGCCTCCCCATCATTTTGAGAGAGATGACGAGGAGTGACTAGAGCAAGACAGACATCAAACTCGTTTATTCTGAATCTTAAATTATGAGTTTTATGGTCAATATTTTGGTTACATTGTTACACAAAGGACAGATTGACATCCAGTTTGAGGTCTCATCTTTGATTGCTTTGGGATTCGTGACATTTCCTTGGCGCACACAGACTGTGCAGGTTCTCTCCGCTGCAACTGGATATTGTTGTTGCACAAGATGCCAAAACAAGTAGGGTTTGAAAAAAAAGCCACTGATGGAGTACAGCAGCCAGTACCTTGAACTGCTGTGACTTCCAGTCCAGGTGGCTTCTGGCCAGGTGTTCATCCACAGAGCATCAACACATCCCTCTCCTTGACAGATCAAAGGAAGATCTGAGGAGGTGCTGGTCCTGTTTCTCTGAAGCATCTGGTCATTGTGTGGTCACTCAGAGGCAGCTCTAACTCACCACTGAGACACATCAAGAGGTGTTTAGCCACCTCAGCTCCACTTTTAAGGGTTGTGTGGCCAATGAAGAATGCCAGGCTCTTAAAGGATCCCAGAGTATAAATTTAAAAATAAATAAATAAAATCCAGGTTGCAAGTTTGAAGATGCATTCGAGAGAGACTTCAGGGAAGAATATGCAGGATGGTCTGCTTGCTGTCCTTGTTGTTTGTTTGTTCCTGGTTTCCTCTCATTCAAAAGAAAATATGCAGATTTCATTTTGTTCTCTTTGATCTCTTACAAGTACTGAACATAAGTTGTTTCTCTCTCTCTCTCCCTCTCTCTCTGTCTGTCTCTCTCTCTCACTCTCCAGGACCCCAGCATGAAAACTAAATAGGTTTGAGGAGTGAAACCTGAGGAAGGAAAAGAAAGTGTCCGGTGGGGGTTGGGGGGGAGGAGAAAACCACGGACAATACAAAACAAAAGTTGCAGTCCAATCGTGCAAAATTTGCTTCTCAGGATAAAGCACTTTTTTGACAGGTCCCCAAAATGCCCAGCTCCCTCCCAATCCTCCCAAGACCCCAGGGGTAAGCTACAGAATGAAAATGAAGCCATTCTTTTTCTTAAGGCTATACACACACACAGAACACAAGTCAAGGACTGTCCGGGTAGGCGGTTCTTTGCTGGGCTCTTGCTTTAAGCCCTGACTGCAGCGTGCAATCTGTCACAGGATCAGCAGCATCTATGTCATCAGGACAAGGATACAATGTACAAACAATAGAAGGTAAGTCAAACGGTTCCAACAATAAAATCCGATATCCACTTCACAATCACAGGTACAAATTGCTCAAATCCATAATTTCATTTCTCCTTAAGACCTTGTCATCTAAAACTAATTAGAGGCCAGGTTCCGAGGAATTGTCAATCGTCAAAGTAAATACCGGAGCTTTAGGAGAAAATCATCCTTCTATGGCAACAATCTGATGGAGGTCAGCCCAAGCCATCCTATTCAGACAAGTTCGAGGTGTTACAGAGGGCGGATCCCTGGGTCCTGATCCAAACCTTCCCACTGTCAAGGTGGCTCCATGTCTATAGAGGAAAAACCAAGAAGCCCGAGAATGTGGAGTACTTCCAGCCTCCCATGAGGTTCCCTCTCTCCAGTTTGAGATGAACTTTGTCTTCTCGTTCCATGAGCAACAGAACACCGTTGCTGGCTGCTTCCCTGGTAACATCCTGGTCTCCTGCGAACGCAGAGATCACTGGGTAGCCATTCTGCATCAAACTGACCTATAAAAGCAGAGAGGACGGCTCAGCAGATCAGAGACCACCTCCTTCCCCACATCCTGTTCTCTCCCTCCCCTAAGGATTGACACCTCCTTCTAATTTTGTAGCCAACATACCTGGAACCTGAAAGGCAGGTTTTCCAGGTGACTCAGCCCAACTACCCCTCCTCCCCCCATTTACCAAGCATTCCAGGCCTTGACTTTTGAACCAACCCACCTGGATTGTTTGCCTGTTGTACACTTTAACCACATGGAAGCTGAAGCTATAGATCCCCTTTCGTGGTGCTACAAATATACTGGAGGCAAGGTCAAAGTGGTTGCCGATGTTTACTAAAACCTGAAAAAGAGGAGGAAACAGCTTACTGAACTATGCATGCCCTTAATGGGCTTGCATTTTCTCCATGCTTTTGGGTAACCCCCCCCACATGTCAGTTGGTTTATCGGAATTTCGAGTAGGTGCCCCTAAGTCCACAGCGTTGCTCAATCAGGCGGCCATCGAGTACCGAAATTAGAACATTCAGTGGCAGAAATGCATTCCAAAGGTATTCTCATGGTTTCTCATTAATAAAGACTTTGGAAGTATATTGCAGTTGTATGTAAGGGCATGGAGAGAGATGGGAGGCAGTAAAACCTAGCAAGAGGAAACCTGTGAATTCAACCTACTTTTTAAAAGGGGGTGTCAACCTGGTGCTGTGTTTAATACATAAAACTTCACATGAAATGAAGAGAGAGAAGCTGATGAAGCAACAGACCAGTCCCTTCCATGAGCTCACTAGAGGAGGAGGAGAATGGCCTGTGGGAGGTTTCAATGCCCAGGGTCTTCCAAAGTCTAGCAGTATACAGTAGATGCTTCATAGATAGTATTGGATCTTGAGTTATGTCAACAAACACTGGCTGCCCTGCTCAAATTCACTGGTCTCTAAGCAAAGCTTGCTCTGTTGGTTGAGTGTTGGGGTCATGCAAAAAAAAAAAAAAAAAGAAGAAGAAGAAGAAGAAGAAGAAGAAGCTTGAATAAAGAGAAATGAACTGATAGCTTGGATACTTCCAGTTCAAACTAAGGAAATTCCACAGCAGGTAAGATCAAGTTAGCTACAAGCAGAGTCGCTGGTCATAGTATAACGTGAAGAAAATCAAGCTCCCCATCTCACTCCCTTTCTGTTCAAAATAGAATCAGGCCACCTTGTCCACATCCTGTTCCCATCTCTCCTCCTGTAAAACTCCAATGCCATTAAAATAATAAAATGAACCACCACCGCTGGTGTTTTATGCTTACAAGACAAACAGCTAGCAGCACCAGAAACCTGGGCTGTCCTTTATCTGGTCAGAAAGTAAAGCTTCACTGGCTTGGCTGTGACTCTCACAGCATGGTTGTATAGACTCTGCAAACTGCCAGGGCATGGTGAGTTGCTGCCAGGAACCAGTGCCTGCTGGTGTGGCTTGGGGAACACTGCATCTTAATCATGCTGTGAATACCACTTCAGCCCACTCCAGGGCAGGCAGCTCACAGGCACACGTGCACGCGCGCGCACACACACACACACACGCACGCACACACACATGCACACACACGTGCACACACACACATGTATGTGCACGTGTGCACACACGTACACACACTGCCTCATCATTGAGGACAAAGCACCTCTGTCTGCGATCAGTGTCCCCCAAGATGACTCACTGGAGAATGAAACACTCCCCTGCATGGGCTTTGAACTCACTTGTGCTCGTCTCTCCATCTCATCCCCTCACTGGGCATTTTAAACTCTGGAAATATGAAAGTTCAAGACTTTATGTGAATGAGAAGACACCCAGCCAGACCCTGAGCATGGGGCCTCCCTCTCTTGCAAATTCCCTCATTTACAACCAGGAACCCAAGTTAATTTGTCTCTAAAAACAAGATTCCCGTTACGATTTGACCCTGTATCCACAAATCAGTGGATCTGAAAAGGTTTCAAGAACTATCTGTATGACACCTTAATGGAAACATAATAAAAGTAAAATAATACTGTATAAAGAAGAATATGGGTTATATTTATGCTTGTATGATGCTGTCTTATTTGGAAATAATGAAATATTTTTCATAGTAAAGCAACTTCCCTACACCCTCAAATGCATAATTTTTTTAGGCATGAATGTCACAGCTTAAAAAGAGATCGAATGTGTGCATTGGCTATAAATGGGTTTAGGAGCTGGCTCCTGGACAGAGGGAGCTCCAGTACAAAGTAACTCCATCTGTGTCCAGGACGTGTCAGGACTCCATTTTACACAAAGCCCCTTGGCAAGATCATTAGCTGATTAGAAAATGTGTGAAAATCATGCTCATCTTTTCATTTCCTGAAAACTAATAGGAATCACAGAGAGAGGACACAGAAAGGTCATTGCCCAGAGAAACATTTACATAGCCATCTCCCTGGTCCTTAGCTGCTTGGCCCGGAGGCCAGAAATTAAGTGGCTTAAAGCCACCTAAGTCATGGGTCTTCTTATTATTAAACTTATAGTCCTTCTCTACATTTATCTTTGAATATACTGTACGAGTACCCTGCAAAGGTTTCATTTCCTGTCTCTAGCAGGTACATGCCCACCTTATTTTGGTATGTAAGCAGTGAACCATCTCTGTTGTCTTCCCGGCTTGTTTTTGTTGTAGCTGGATCCCACAGTATAAGCCATGGGTCTGGCCCTTTGTCAGACTCCTCTTTGAATAAGAAACTCTCTTACATGCCTCATCTTTAAAAGGCTCCCCTCTCCCCCAGCTGCCTTGCCCTCAGAAAAAGGGGAAGCGAACTATGTTTTCTTTCGGGGGGTGAGGGGTAGGATGTATTTCATATCTCATCTTTACCAGACCCTTGGAAAGCCCGGGAAACCTTACAGGGCTCTCAGTAATCCGCTCCAAG
The DNA here is from genome assembly GCF_943737965.1 of Phodopus roborovskii. Lineage (NCBI taxonomy): Eukaryota > Metazoa > Chordata > Mammalia > Rodentia > Cricetidae > Phodopus > Phodopus roborovskii. The sequence goes on along the minus strand of NW_026125352.1, from coordinate 128,855 downwards.
AGAGCTGGCCGTTTAAAAACAAACTCTACAGCGTGTTCAAGGGGGACTCCAGGAAAGCATAACAGCCAAAGGAGCAACTTAAGGGCAATGCAGAGGTGGGAAAACCAGCCTGGCATTCCTCCTGGAGATGCAGGGAGCCCTAGCTAGCTGGGCACACGGGCCGGTCCTCCACTCCTCCGTAGGTGTGCAGGTTAGCCGCTAACCTGGTCGAAGTAGATGGTCATGGTACGGTTGCTCATCTCTGAGGGCTCATGGTTGGTGCTCCTAGTAGCGGAGAAGGCCACCTTGGCACTGCCTGAGCGCACAGAAATGCCCAGGGAAGAGGTGACGGCACCGTCCCCGGATGGACTGGAGTCGCACACCACCAGGCACTTGCCCTCTAGCACGATCGGCTCCGTGTCATTCTGAGCCGTCACCGGGCAGCAGACCGGTAGCAGCAGCAACAACAGGGCCAGCGCCGCCCCCAAGCTGAAGCCAAAGTTGGCTGACTCGTGCAGCGCCCCCCGGCGCCCGGGCATGCTCAGCGGTGGCCCTCGGGGGCCCCGGCCAGGCGCGGGCATCTGGGCTGGGGCGCCCCGAGGACGCCAAGGCCGGCAGGAGCCGGAGGGGTGCTCGGGTGCACTCAGGAACAGGCAGGACCAGAGCAGTATCCTCCTCTGGGTTGGGTCCCAGGCTCAGAAGATCAAGGCCAAATGGTTCTCAGAAGCAAGGCACGAGCGGACCTGTCAGGGCAAAGAACCAGAATCCTTAGGCGGAAAGGTGTGTGTAGCAGGGCAAGTGCCTGACTCTCTCCCTTTCGGGGTGGCCATCCCCGTGGTCCCGCAAAGCTATCCCCATTCCGGATGTGGCATAATGGATCAGAGAGAGCTCTGGCGCACCGATCAGGCCATCCAAACAGATTCCTGAATGTTGCGCGGAGCCCTGGGGTTCTGGGCTGAGATTCTGTAGGACCTTGCTAAAAAGGGGTTGGGGACCTCTAAGAAGGCGTCATCACCATCGCCCCCTGCCTACTCATCCCAACACTAGAGGAATTAAATGCAGTCAAAGAAAAAAAAAAAAAAAAAAAGCAGAACTGATGCCTCATCAGCTTCATTTCAGCGTCTTTCTGGACGGCCACAGCCACATTGGAAAATATTCCTCTCCATGCCTTCCCCTTTTCCCTCTATTTTTCTATCCAGGAAGAAATTTTTAAACACTCCTTGTCGGATAAAAAGGGTCTACCCCCACCCCCAAAGGGAAAAAAAAAAAAAAAAAACTCCAGAAAACTCCTTGGGTGGGTGAGCTTAAAAAGAAAAAAGGACAAAAACAGAAAGGCCTGATGGGGGTGGATGAGGAACGAAATTCTAACACCCACTTCCAAGTCCCTGCAGCCACTGAGGAGCTCCTTAGGAGAGCCTGGTGGAGTCCTCTTTCTGGCAAAGACAACTAACAGCCTCTTGCAGCACCAGAATCCCTGGATTTTACTCATTTGCAGGATCTTGTCTCTGGACCCGACTCCCTTTCTTCTGTACCTTTCTGCTAACTTACACGGGTTGGCGCTTGCAGCCGGTCCCCTCTTCTTCAGGTAACCCAGAGAGGCCGGCCATTCCAATACCCAGCCCAGGAACACAAACAGAACGAACCCTCCCCTCGCAGCCCACGCTCTCCGAGCAACTCTTCCAGTGTTCTTTCTAAGAAAAGATAAGTTGGGTTTCAATAAATATCCTGTCTGCAGCTCCTACACAAAGGATAGGGGACCACCTCCTACCCATCCCTGCTCTGCCGCTGGCTCTCTTCTCTCTAACCCCTAGCACTAACATTACTCAAGGTTCCGGTGAAGCATTAAAAAACAAAAAGGCAACTAGCAACCAGATTCCGGAGCTCTGATGGGGTAGGTTACCTGGAACATCCATGATGGGCGAGCACCGAGGTCCGCGAAGTTGTTCTGCTTAGAAAAAAATGAGGCAAGCAGGAGCTAGCGGGAGGAGGACACCTCGGAGCACGACCCTTCTCCCAGAGCTTGGCCAATAACCGCGCCGCCCCGCCCTGCCGCCTTTCCCCCGCGGTCCGCTCCGGCTCCACAAGCACACCACGCCCCGGCCCCACGCGCCCACGGAGCCCACACAGCGCTGCGCTCCACGCTGCTCGGCGCACCGCGTTGTCTGGAACCCACAGGCTTCCCGCTCTGCAGAGCCGCGCTGAGCCTAGGAACCAACCAACCGCACCGCTGCGCGCAAACTGCCCCCTCCGAGTCCCGCGCGCCCTCCGCGCGCCCCACTAACAGGATCCCTGGGTCCCTGCCTCTCCTCTGACTCCAGAGGGCACAGCCCGGAGCTGCCAACTACCGACTCCCCGCTTTTTTCGTCCTAGAAGCCACAGCCCGCTTCCCTCGGACTCCCCCCTGACACCTTGCCAAACCCGCGTCCGATTCTCACCTAGACACCCAGCGCAGTCTTCCTAGATACCTTCTCAAAACTAGGCGCCCTCGGAAGCACCAGCTGTGTTTCTTCTTCCAGATTCCTTTTCTTTTCCAAAGTCCCTCCAAGTTTTAATCTTGAACGGAGTGGTCACTTTCATAATTAAAGGGGGAGGGACACTTGAAATAAAAGGAACAGTTTTTTTTTTGTTTGTTTTGTTTTGTTTTGTTTTGTTTTGTTTTGTTTTTTAAGGGAGGGAAAAGCTTGGTAATCTAATTGTTTTGGAACTGCAATTCCAGAATCTTCCGTTTGTGAAATGTCAGCTCTTGGCAGAGATTAAACGGGCTCTTCCTGCCTGGGTTTGTGTGTCCGCTTCTCTCAACCCCGGGGCTTGTGGAACGCGGCGCCAAGGCGCGTATTTATTAAAATGCAGTCTCTGGGCTCTAAAGATCCGGGGAGACAGGCAGGGTTCCGAGCTGCGCCTGGAGAGCTGCAAGATGCGCAAGCACGGACGAGGGGCGCCACCTACGGGCCCTGGAGCCTTCAGTCCGCAGGCTGCAAACAAACCTAACGGAGTGTGGGGGAGTACCCAGGGACAAAGGTGAGGCTTCAGGATTGTTTTCCTTCACCCCAACCCCTAAAACAGCTCTGGTGCCTGCAAATAATGCAACAAGCTTGCCTTTAGATATTCTTTCGCCTCGCAATTTACAGTAGCCACGCTTGTATTTTTAGTTTTTTACCCCAGCTAACGTGTAACCCTGCCAAGAGGATGTATGCTCAAGTGGGTTATCAAGCAGCCATAGCATTTGCAAAAACCTCTGGGTCTGGGTAATACATATTGACACTGAACATAAGCAAGGCAGCTCTTAAGTGTGGAATCTATAATCTGATTTTTTAAAATAACATCACTGCGAATATTTTTGCACTGTCTTGGATAGTATGCTTTTCTGATAGGCCAATGGTGGGCTTGTAGTTCATCAGTGCATAGCATGTGCCTGTCTTATTCCTTCAGACGTCACCATACCTTTCCCTCTTCCCCTTTAAGATTTCAGCTGTTCTGCTTTTGCCTTTTGAGACCTGCCTTCCCAGATAGGAGATTTTGAAGACCCTTGTTATTGGCTCTCTCGTGGCTGTTCTAGGATGGGAAGGCCTATACCCTGAAGATATCGTGCGCATCCAATCAGCACGATAAAAAGGAGGAGGGCACAAATGAAATCCACAGCTTAGGTTTAGTTGAGGCCAGAGGTTTCTCGTGGGTACCAGGGTACTGGTTGGAAGAGCCTGAGATGCAAATGCATCCTGCTTAACATAACATGCAGAACACTGTGGACTGCTAAATAACTCCAGAACCCTTGAGCCCTACACTCAAGTCACTGGCAATTGTAACTCCCAGGTGCCACGTGCTTTCCCGCCAGGAAGCCTGTAAAAGGCACAACAGACGCATCTTCCTATCGTGTTCTGAGTTTAACTCAGCAGAAACAGTGCAATCTTACTTTAGAGCCATTTTACTCTAATTTTGTCTGAATCTGTTTGACTCTGCCACAGAAGTACGATTGTATCGCGCCATCAACAAGGCTGAACTGGATGTAAACCTGCCCACAGAGCGTAAGAAAACACAATAGAAACGTGAATCAGGCTGAGAGCAAGAGTAGCTTCCCAATTTAGGAGCAAACAACCTTTCATACACCTAAAATATTTAAATAATTGCCTAATTAAACATCTTTCTTAAGTACTTTGAGACATTTCTTTTGATTAATATAAACACTCAAACCAATTTATCACTGTCTTTGAAACAAACAACAAAACAAAAGCAAGCAAGTAGAACAAAACCTCTTTTATGATGTGTGGATATTGCAGTATATATTAAAAGGCCTAATGAGGTAAAATTTACATGCTGAACTAGGTTATGGTGTGAAAGCAAGTATCCTTCTGTAGCAGAATGAAAAACATGTTTGAATTTCAACTTGAGTTTCATATTTCAACAAGGAAGTTAGAAAATGTGGAAAGTATCAGACTGACAGAAAAGTGTATAATTTATTGATCCATCAATTGGTAGTCCTACCTACCAGATTTTTGGTCAAGAGCTGGGATTTTTTAGTTTGCCAGCATGTTTTAAAAGACATCAGGACACTGAATTAAAAGGGAAAACAAACGTCTATGTTTATTTCAATGATTGCATGTCCTGCTCCTAGTAATTGCTATTATTATTATTATTATTGGAATATGGACCACAGATTCTGTTCTCTGGGGTGAAACAGCATGCCTATGGGCAACAACAATATCAAACATCTATTGAACTTTTGTGGGTGGGAAAGATGCTGCACCATGACCTTTGTCTATGTTTTAGAAGACAGCATAAGGCCTATGAGCAGCACCCTGCATCAGAGACATACATCATATATGGATAATTGGGAAATATTATAATGTGAAAACTGTTTAAAGAGTGGCATGGGAAGTTAAGTTTTCATTTGTCCAAAATAGATATCTCTCTCGGAGCTCAACATGCTCTTCAATGGAGAGAAACCATCACTGAAAAGTAACTCCAGCCTGTATTGGTCTTTAGACCTACTACATCACATTCATGGATTTCTTCTAAGGTATGTCTTAAATATAATCTCTCATGAGTTGCATAATCTTGGGTGCAAAAACCCAAAACCTACTATTACAAAACAAAACACATGAATTAATAAAAATCTCTTTCTTTAAAATAATAGAATATATATTTAATGTGTAGTAGCTATACTAGAAAGTTACTAAGATATAGATTGTCACATTTATGCATATACATATGGTACACTCCTTCAGTTATACATGGTTAAGCACCTTCATATTTTTCAGCAAAACGAAAAGCACTGAAGAATGAGTGACAACAGGAAAAAAAAATGTTTCAAGTTACATGGATAGTTTTGTCTTAACAAATTACTGACATAAGTAAATTGGAATTTTAAAAATTGGAATCAACTATAACTCAGCCACTGCTCAATAGAAAGAGCAAGTAAATTTGTTTACATGAGGTAGTAGGTTGTTTGCATTTATTAACTGAAATCATGATGTAATCGCATTAGCTTAGCCAAATTTGATGAACCATTAGTTGACTAAATTAAAATTCAGACTGACTGAACTCAGACTGTCTACATTCTATAGTCACATTGAGCTAAACAAGTTATCGCTGCTATTTGGGGACAGACTGGATTCCTCATCATCATGTTTTCAAGACTTTATGGCACATAATCCAATGTCTAATATCTATTTTGTGTTTTAATTAACAAATGATGGCACACCACAACCACAGATTTGGGTTCAATGGTAATTTATTTGTTTTGTATCTTCCTTCCTTCCCTCCCTCTCTCCCTCTTTCCTTCCTTCCCTCCATCCTTCCTTTCTTCTTCCTTCCCTTCCTCCTTCTCCCCCTCCTTCTTTCCTTCCTTTCTTCCATCTTTCATTTGTTTTAGTCAGGGTCTCACTATGCAGCGATAGATGGCACAGAACTCACTGTAGAAATCATTCTGGCATTAAGCTAACAAAGTTCTGCTTGCCTCTGCCTTTGTCCCCTGAACACTGAAGTTAGAGGTGTGTTACTATCTTAACATTGTAAAACCAATGTAATATTTGTAAAAATAAATACATCATTGCTTTAGGATACTTTGTTACCTCCATTACTGGGTATATTAGGACTTTTGGATTTTATGAAATAATACAAAGTAATCTACTTGCTACTCCAAAGTCCCATAAAATGTAACTCTTTTTAAAAAACTATTTATTTTCTTTATGTGTATGTATCTGTGATAGTACATGGCATAACACTTTCTTTTAATTCTTTTAGTTCTTCATGTCTTACATAACCCCAATATTTATTTTCTTTAATTTCATGAAAGGAAATGTATCCATTGCCTTATCAAATTGGGTTGAATGCCTAATGTCAGTAATTTCAATTTTATCAAAATAAATGGATTTATATACAAAGTAGATGTTCACCAACACTTCTTTTCTCAAATGGAGAGTGTTAGATGAAATAGTATCCTACAAATTCCTACAAATATTTGCTTAAAAAATAAATGTTATTGGTATGTAAGGATACACACACACACACACACACACACACACACACACACATACACACACACACACACATACACACACACACACACACACGGAGAGAGAGAGAGAGAGCATTTCCTAACTTTTTTCTTGATTCTAAAATAATGGTACTATTTTTAAAATTTAGAATAAGCTGCAAGGCTCATAATGCCTACAATATTTTGAGTATGTATAAAAAATAATGTTCTGTGAGCATGTGTATGAGAGATTGTTTTCATCATCTTAATTGATGTTGGAGGGCTAGCCAACTATGGACAACATCATCCTGGAGCAGGTGATCCTAGGCTTTATAAGAATACTAGCTTAGCAGGAGCCAACAAGACAGACATTATTAATTCAATATAAAATAATTGGAACCATATATTGCCTAGATCTGAACATAACCATGATTATGTTGTTTCAAAAGATATTTGGCAAACCTTGACTGAGTTATTTCATGATTGACATTAACTCTTGATCTTGAAAGTATCCGATAGACATGGAGCACCCTCAGGAAGTATTAAACAAGGACTCTCAGGGGTGCTCTGTGCTGAAGACCCAAGCTAAGAATAGTATACTCCCTCAGGAGCCACTCTTGATATAATCCACTATAAAAGCCACTTTATACTGATCATAAGTTTTTAAGAACAGAAATCAGAGTTTAAGCACAAATACCCTTATAAAATATCTCGGTATCTGAAAGTGAAACTTTACTGCCTGGTCATTTCAAAGCTGAGTCCTCTTTATCAGTATAATCAAACCTGAGGTTCACAACCTGTGCCCCCAGTCAATTCTGGCCACCCATTCTCAAAAGTCAGCTGGAAGAGCCAAGAGAACAATGGAAAGCAGAAAAAGCATTCATTCAGTGTCATATTGGGAAAAAAGACCAACTCATCTAGTGAACTCTCCACGTCGAGTCCATCTTCATGGTCCTAAAGTGAGACCAAAGTTGAATTAGAGGGCCAAAGATATGCACATCTAAGTAGACCTGCCAATGTGTGGCCCCTCTAACCAGTGACCTGACATTGTCTGGGCCAACCACAGTCTGAAAAGTTCCGGGAACTCTGTGAAATCTGCCCAAGAGAAAAGTTCCCCTCTGGGTGGAAACTTTGCCTTCCCCTAACATGAGATTGCCTGGGAAAAACTCATTTCTTGGAGCTCCATTTTTTTTTTTTCAATAGTCCCTCAGCCAGACAGAGACATGGGTGTCTTTTTAAAAATATCTAGGCTTATTACATCAGCAGCCTCTATGTTCCATGGAAATCCATTGTACATACCCATCATTACTTCAATCATTACTTTGTCAGAGACTATTCATGGGAACTGAAACAAGCTCCAGATCGGCAACAAGGGTAGGCAAACTGAGGAATATGCTCATAGCTGTTTAAGCTTCCAAACTGTAGCGAGTATGTAAATCATCTGGACTCTTGTTAAAAATACTGGGCTGGAACTTGCTGAAAGATAATGTGGATACTAGTCTGCCCAGTGCAAAGATCTAGGCTTCTGATTCCACAGAGACCCCCCCCCCCCCACACACACACACACTTAACACCTGGAAGACATTTGGAAGGCTTTCTATTTAAGACATCTGTGATGGAAGCGTGCTTATATAAAACAAACTCACATTGGAAAAAGGGCCTGGTGGCTGTTCAATAAATGGGGACATCAGTGGTTGGCAATGTGGGTAGCAGCTGTTCAGGTGCATGGTACTTGCAGAAACTATTTTCTCAAGTTTGAGATGCTGTAGTCCATTTGCGTTATCTCAAAGGGAAGAGAAACCATGTTCTTAAAATCCCACACAAAACCTTCTCTTTTGAGGTTTTGACTTGTTGGGTAAAACTTGGTTAAGGCGCATGAAGAATAGCTGGAAAGACCAGAGAAGCCACATCCTGGAAGGACTTTAATTGAAAGATGGAGACACCGCACCAGCTGTACTCAGCTCTTCTACCAGAAACCTTTTTATAATTGTAATGGAAAGAGTTTCAGTTCGGTTCTGTATTGGTGGAGGTTGTATAATAGTTCATTTGTGTGTCTGTGTGTGAGATACAGAGTAAAAACCCTCTGACTCCTCAAGTCAGAGGTTGATATGGTCTCTGTAAGATATGGTAAAGAGAGAATAAGATTGATGCTTAGATCTGCTAGAAATAGTAGAAACACACACCTTTATGCAAATATAAAAACAAATATTTTCTTGGTGGTAATATTAAAATATTGTCTTTCATATGAAACTGGGGCTTTGCTTACTCACTGCCAAAATGATAGAGAGTTAAAAATGTACTTTAGAATCATCATAATGTGTGCCCAAACACATCTCTTGGCAGAGGAACTGGATCTTTGTCTGATACATTCTTGTGCTGATTTCTTATGATAATCTACACGAAAGAATATTGATTTTCCTTCAGAATTTTCATCATCTCCAATAAGCATAAACATTTGCTAAATTTCTAATATGTCTGAGGCACAGTATCATCATTTTTCCTGAGGATGGTTTAGCCATATAAGGATGCAAGAAAGAACTCACAAATCAGAATGCCAAAAATAAACAAACAGAAAATCCACAAAGGGTTGACTGACAGTGCTCATAAAGTCAGATAGTAGAAAGTCAAGTGAGACTGACGGTCGGGCAGGGATTTTAAGGGAAAGGGGGCCATTGGAAAGCAAAAGAAAACCATTTACAGTAGTGGCATGATATCCAGATGACCTTTCTTAAATATGAATCCTTACGCAACCAGAAATATCTTATATTACTTTCAAAATACTAAAGTAAAATGTTTTCACAATGGGAAATGCAGTAGCACAAGTTGTCTTACTTTACAGGGAAGGGCTGTGTTAAAAGATTCTGTAAATCTCTGACTTTAATCTTCTAAAATAACACATGATTGCTAAACCCTCCACTGGAATGACTTTTTTCCAAACAAGTGCTATCATGTTTGTTCTGCTGTCTTATCTCTTTAGCATGTTAAGAACCCTGTATTTGCAAATCAATAAAGTGTTTCCCATCTACTGTTGTGTGTTAACTTTAGGAATGTCTAATTTTTAGAACTATGTAATGGGTTGAATGGTTTAAATAAATTTATAAGCAATGATAAGCTAGGAAGAAATTCATTCAGCAAGAAAAGTTTGATTAGCTATATTTTGAATGTGTGTGTGTGTGTGTGTGTGTGTGTGTGTGTGTGTGGCTTGCTACTAGACAAAATCATATTACTTATTTTGATCAGGAGAAAGAGTATAAAAATGAAACATAGCTAAAAATATTTTTCAAAAGTATTACAATAGACAAATTGGCCTGGTGGTGTACATTTTAATCCCAGCACTTTGGTGGCAGAGGCAGGTGGGTCTCTGAGTTCAAAGGCCAGCTTGGTCTTCAGAGTGAGTTCTAGAACAGCCAGCGCTGAACAGAAAAATCCTGTCTCAAAGAAAGAAAGAAAGAAAGCACAATAAACAGGAGGCAGCTGTGGGCTAAGACACTATTACTGGCATTAAATACTCATATGTGTTTCTGTATTTCTAATTTTAATTAATTTATTTTTATTTACTTAGTAGAGGTGAGATGGGCATGTAAACACTTTAGCAAACCTGTGGAAATTAGAGGTCATCTTGCAGGAATTTGTTCTCCTTTTTCACTATGTGTGTTCAAGGGACCAGACTCAGGTTGTAAGACTTGGTGCCAAAAGTTTTTTTACCTGCTGAGTCATCTTACTGGCCACCTGCATTATTTTTTCATGTTGTGTGGATTCAGTACTTTGAAAATTACCTTATTGAAGCAATGCAAACAGTTCCCTTCTGAGATGAATGCATACCAGAACTTCATATAATGCAGACCTGAGAAATAGAGATCCTCTGGACTGGAGCAGAAGGTGTAGCTCCCATCATGTCTGAGGAAACACCGGGGTGTACCCAATGTCTCTAAGAACCACCCATTTGATTTTCTCACCTATGAAAGCCTAAGAGTGCTCTCAAGTCCAGTGATGCCAGAGAGGACAAGTACAGACTAGACATCTTCTCTCTGCCAGCATGAGTTTTAAACTGAAGATGAGTAAAGGAGAGGGACAACACAAATGTCTTTATATAGGTACAAGGAAAATGAAAAAAATAAAAATATTGTTGCCAAGGAAAAATGTGGGAATGCAATAAACTAGAAAAGAGATCACAATCTCCAGGATCGACAGACAGATGGAAGTGAGATATCTAGACAGATGGGGAGTTAGAAAGATGATTGGTAGTCAGCATACAGGTAAATGGTAGATAGATAGACAGGTAGATATAGACAGATGATAGATAGATGATTGATAGATGTGTATAAAAGAGAGGGAAAGAGAATAGATAGATGGATAGAGATAGATAGATAGATAGATAGATAGATAGATAGATAGATAGATGATAGATAGGTATGTGAGGGAGAGGGAGACATACAGGGAGAGAGATGATAGATAAACAGATATATGATGATGATAGATAGATAGATAGATAGATAGATAGATAGATAGATAGGTATGTGAGGGAGAGGGAGACATAGAGGGAGAGAGATGATAGATAAATAGATATATGATGATGATGATGATAGATAGATAGATAGATAGATAGATAGATAGATAGATAGATAGACAGACAGACAGACAGACAGACAGACTTTCCAGGTATTCTAGTCTGTTTATTCTTGCACCTTAGTTTCGTTGAACTTGAAAAAAGTAGTAAATTACCTGGTAAAGGAAAATGGATCTTTTACAATTTTGCTAAACCAGAAGCGGGGAGTCTATTTCTCTTTTCTATGGCTGTAAGAGTTTACAGAACCATTATTTCTCCATTATTAGCTGCAGAGGGTTGCTATTGTTGTTGGTAGTGCTGGTTTTGGTGTGTGTGCATGTGTATATGTCTCTGTGTGTGTGTGTGTGTGTGTGTGTGTTTGTGTGCGTGTGTGTCTGTGTCTGTGTCTACTTCAAATCTGGGCCTGAGGAAAATGAGAAAGATACTCCAAGGTAAAGATACCCAGTGTTTGAAAGAGAAGCAGTCTCAGGGACTTCATGGGATAGTGATGAGAGATGTACTCCTGGCCTAGCAATTATTCTCCCCTAATTCCATTCCTCTGACAGGTGTAGGGTGTTCAGAATTTCAGAATTAGTATCTTGAATACCAGATAAACACCAATTTTCTTAGAGAAAACTGGTGAATGCCATGCTAAGGGAAGGCAAGTTCTCTTCTTAGGATTTATCACATCTCTGATCGCTCACAGCTCCAGCTAATTTTCTCTGTATGAGATCACTGTTACAAATGATGATAGATTCATAGAGATGTAATTTTATCTTTTAAATCCCACTTGATGACCTGGCTATGGCATCTTTGAAACAGTGAAACCCCTTGCAAGTAACAACCAGTAGAAGAAAATTAGGCTCTGATTGTGTGCTCTACACGGAAATATCAGGCCGTGTTTTTCATCTCTCTCCTTGTTTCCCAGCTGCCGCAAAGTAAGCATTTTCTTCTGACATATCCTGCCCACCATGATGTTCTATGTCATCATAAACATCAGTCTAGCAAGTCTAGCAGAGACTAATGCACCTATTAAACCATAAGACAATATAAACCTTTCATTATTTAAACATGTTCAACCCAAGAAGTTTTCCACAGCTTCAGAAAGGTAATGATGGTTATGGATACAGATATATTTTTGCACATATACTGTACCTGTGTCCATGTGTTTTGGTTATGATTTCACTCAATTAATTAATAGATAAAAAATTGGATGATGGTGACATAAAGCTTAGACAGATCTCTACACTTGAATAATTTTAGTTCTACATTGACTTAATTTAATTCCCAGAGAACTATTAATCTCCATCATAGGACATTGGATAGAATAGAGTATGGATAAGTCTTCAGTCGTGTGCAAGTCTAGAATGAGGAAATCTAATCGTAAATGGCAAAAACCACACAGTTGATTCTGACATTATAAATGTTAGGAAAATGCCCATAGAAGAAGTTTGCAGCAAGATTTGAAGACAATTGTGAAATTCATTCCTCGGATTATTTTCCAACACTTCCTCACCAGTAACACTGCAGTGAGGATTGACTGTATTATGATGGAATTCCTATCTCTCCAACGAAGAAATATACTCAAATCCCATGGTTCTTAACACTTTAACACTTCTGGGAAAGAATTAATAACTAATCACATAATCTCTTCTATAATTTATTCTTTACAATCCTTAGAGTGTAACATGACTAATAACGCAAGCAGAAGTACAGTAATGATTATTAATGTTTGTTTGTCTCCATTACGCTCATCAATTTTGCTTTTAGTGTGAAAAAAATAGCCACTTTGAAATGAATAATGAAATTTGAAATCCATTACACCTAGAGAAATCTCAGGAGAAAGCAATGAACTTTTTTGGGAGAAAGATGAACTATTTCATCACCAGCATGTTGAATGTCTGCCAAAAGTCAACCATTGACTCTGAAACAAAAAGTTTGAAGGATATTTCAAAAATCTATGTTATGTGAAGGTATTTTTAACATCCCTTACTGAGATTAAGTATGTGAATTAAATCCTGGAATCTGGGCTTGCTGTTTATAAGTAGTACACTTTATGTGACTTAGTACAATGGAATCGTTACTTATCATAACTTTTTTAAAAATATATACAATTCATGTGTGTCTGTTGGGTTCTTTTTTTTAAGTTTGTAAAATATCCTCGTATTTTACAAAGTTCAAAAGTAAAAGAAGGGGTGGAGTGGTGGCTCCATGGTTGAGTTCGCTTGTCATTCTTGCAGAAGACCTGGGTTTAATTCTCAGCATCCACATTTCAGAACCACGCATAACTCACGTACCAATAGGTCTCCTTACCTTTTCTCATTTCCATGGGCAACAGGCATGCATGTGGTACACAGACATTCATGCAAGCAAAATACTCACATCCATAAAATAAATATTTAAAGGTAAAATACTTTTACCTAATAGTTGATATTAATTTTTCTATAAGTGTATGATATAAATTGTATCCATTTATACAAAACGATGTTATTGTGATTATTCTAAGAAACAAATTTATCATCAACCTGACATCCACTTTAAATTAGCTGTCATTTTTTTTCTATTAAAAATTCTCTGACATTATCCACACTGGTACAAAGCAACTCTAATTAAACTCAGGGAGCTGCACATAGAAAGGCAGGAAACTCAGAGAGTGGGCCTTGGTTCTAAAAAGAAATATTTCAGAAACAGAGAGAGGAGGAGGGGGTGAGAACAGCTAAGATGAGCTTAAATTAAGAGAAATAGCGTTAGACATTTGTACTACTCAGAATAAATCGAAAATACTGATATTCATTGCTTCTTCTAATGGAGTTTTAAGCAAAAGCCTGAAATAAAGTAGTAATAACCACCTAGAAATCTTTCCATCCATAGAAACAGGAACTAGGTCAATTTATATGACTTGTTCATGGTGCAGAGTCAGAAAATTGTGTGTATTAAGATTCAATGGGTGTATACTATGAGTTCAGCATCCAGGCAAGTACCCTAATGGAGTTAGCATCACTAAGTACATACTTCTGAGCACAGGAGAGTTTTGTTCCTGAGGGCCTCTTCTTGTGCTTCAGTGTATACAGTGAGCCAATCTATGGAAGCATGCATTCTAACCAGCCTGTAGCTGGTGAGAGTCAGCTCACCACTGAACCATTCTCACTAAACAGCATCCGGGCACAGTTCCACCAGCCTAGCACCTAGATGAGGGAACACAGAAAAGAACTACTGACTTGCAAGCAAAACTAAACTGCACAAGAAATGAGCCTCCTGTTATGAGTGTCTAAGGCTTTGGATTATTGAATACCCTAACACACTCTGGTTTGTATTGACTAGAATGCATCTGCTCACTTTGTTATTTACGGCCTCTTAAGAAATTTCAATTATGATACAACTTGTAATGAATCAGATAAGGCAGAGAAAGAAAACACCTAGGAAGAAAGAATAAATTCCCTTAACAAGATATGCCTAATTTTTAATTCTAAATCTTTCCTGACGATTACCAACTTCCCTTTATCAGGCAGTGAAGCAAATGTTCGGCCCCATGCATATAACTTTCAACTGGTACTATCAAGGAAGAAAGGGAAGGAGCGTGTAGCTCAGTGGTAGAACATTTTCTTAACATGTGCACAGACCTGGGTTTAATCTTCAACAAGCAGTCTGCACACACACACACACACACACACACACACACACACACACACACACACACAGAGCAATCATTTATGCCTGCTTCGAAGACCCATTTACTGTGAGTTTAGAGTGCTTTGAGAAAAGGCAGTAATTACAGAGCATAATAAAATAGTCCCTTTCTGTCTTCACAGCAGTAAACACACAGGAGAGTTACCGAGTAATGAAAAGGCCTTACTGTAGAAGTACAGGCCCTGAGACGAATGATAACTGAAGGTGAGTCACCAGACAATCTCAAAGAAAAAAAGAGGAAATCGAAAATTAAGCCAAGTTCTAGCAAATTACTGACAGGTGGGTTCTGAGTGTTTTGTGAAGTCCAGGAGCTGAAGGTACAGAATCATAATGGCGAGGCAAGCAGGGGTCAGAGAAGATTCTTAAACCCACAGAGAGTGATAGTTCAGGATTTGAGATTTAAAAAAAAAAAAAAAAAAAAAAAAAACGAATTATACACGGATGTATGCTTTTAAGCTGTGACCATAAATGTTAATGTTGTTTCCATCCTTTTTATACAGATATCCAAACAATACCTGAAGAATGAAAACATGCAATTTTTTTTTATCCTCAAACATTCCATTATTTTGAAAGATAATATACCATTTTTTCCTAAGGTGTTTTCAATGCAAGACTTACCACCTTTTGTCATTTAAACAAATAGTAATGCTATTTGTTTTGATTTTAAATCTGATTTTGTACAATATTCATGTGTGAAATCCTCAATAAAATATAATAAATGTAAAAAATTGCATTAATTTTCTTATAACTAATTGAATGAAAACAATACCTAACCTAGGGGCATGAGTTGCATCCAAAGGGTTCTGCGGCCACAAATAGGAAGGGTATGCTAAGAAGCAGAAATTGGCACTTAGCATTGTCTTGATGATAGCAGGATGCTGACAACTTTTGAGCCTCGTAAAATCTATGCATGTGGAGGCATGTCTGAAATCTAGTACTTAGATAGCAGGGGTAGATCTTACACCTACTAGAATGGCTAATATCAAAAACACTAATGACAGCCTATGTTTGGAGAGGATGTGAACTAAGGGGAACACTCCTACACAGCTGGTGGGCGTGCAAACATGTACAGCCACTTTGAAAACCAGTATGATGGTTTCTCAGAATACTGGGAATCCATCTACTTCAAGACCCAGTGATACCACCCTTGGGCATATACCCAAAGGATGCACAATCATACCACAAGGACACTTGCTCAACTATATTCATAGTAGCACTATTCATAATAGCTAGAACTTGCCCATCAACTAAAGAATGTGTAAAGAAAATGTGGTACATTTACACAATAGAGTACTACTGAACAGAAAAAAAGCAATTGCATCATAAAATTTACAACCAAATGGATGTAGAAAAAAAAAAATCTTAAGTAAGGTAACCCAGACCCAGAAAGACAAAAACAAACCTTCATTCAGTAATCGATGGAAACAGATGCAGAGATCCACAGCCAAGCATTGGGCTAAGTTCCAGTAGTCCTGTTGAAGAGAGAGAGAAGGGATTATATGAGCAATGAGAGTCAAGATCATGAAGGAGAAACCCACAGAGACAGCTGATCTGAGTTTGTGGGAGTTCACAAACTCTGGACTGACAGCTAGGGAGTCAACATGGGGCTGACCTAGGCTTTCTGCAAGCGGGTGACAGTTGTGTAGCTTGATCCTTTGTGGGGTTCCCCAGCAGTGGAACCAGAACATTTCCCTGACACACGAGCTGGTTCTTTGGAACCTATTCTGTATGATGGGATACATTGCCCATCCTTGATGTAAAGATAAGGAGCTTGGTCCTTCCTCAACATGACATGCCATGCTTTGTGCACTCCCATGGGAGGCGTTGCCCCTTCTGAATGAAGATGAAGGAGAAGTGGATGGGGAGATAAGAAGGAGGTGGGAGAAGGAAATGAGAGGAAAGGAGGGAGGGGAAACTGTGGTTGGTATGCAAAATAAATAAATAATAAAAAAGAAGGCTAGGAAGACCACAAATCCAAGGCCACTTTGGACTACAGAGTGGTACCCTGATGTCAAGGAATGTGTAAAGGTTCAATAACAACAGGAATATCTTAATGGTAAACAATGGCTGGATTTAAGGCTTACTAAACAGTACGGAACTCATATCTGGTATTGTAAATGTACTCAAGATCTGTGCCTGGAGAAATCACGAGTGTTAGAAGAAAACCTGATACCACTATTATGTTCAATTGTGAGTAATCAAGTATTCATGAATATTTATCAGCACCACCATAGATGTGTAGATGTCGCACTTGTAGACATTCCAGCATGGAAGAGGGAAGTGCTAACAAGGTCCCACCACTTTTAAAATAACTCAGGCATTCCCTAACCACTGAGGGAAAGAGAGTTAGTTTTCTTCCGGGAGGGCTTCCAGCCAAACTGTCCATGCCCAAATTGAGAATTCCATACCTATGGAAATACAAACAATATTGATTAGACTCAGTATACACACACCAGAGCTAATCTAATAAAGTAATTGGTAGAAAAGGTCATTGGACACATGTAAAAAATTTGGGTCTAGACTGTACAGAGCCCAGAGTTGAGAATGTCTGGACACATAGAGGTTTACCACAACTATGTGACTGAACCTCAGGAAATACTTGGGTGAGAGTGGCTTAGTGAGGACCCTTGGTTGGCAGTAACTTTGGATGTTATTGTACATACTGCCAGAAGATACCACCAAATCTGTGTAACTATCTGGAGGAGGATTACAGAACCTCTGCCTCTCATCTCTCCTGTTCCCACACACTTTCTAGTTCTTGGCTTTAATCTTTGACTTGTAACTATGCTAAACTAACTAAATGTAGAGCAGTGTGGTCCAGTTTTGTGAGGTGCTCTTGTGGCCCTTCCAAACTCAGTAGATGTTATCTGGGGGAGATGTGTGGGGATTTTTGCCTCTTGGTTCAGATTTTGGGCTACAACATCACTACTTAAGAACTGTAACAGTTCAGGGGTTGGACATTACAAGGGAAAAGACCCTTAGGGAATATATGGATCCTTCCAGGACCAGAAGTTACTTCTTGGGTAACACTGTGAACCTTGCTATCATAAATGTATAGGAAGTTTTAAAATATGTTTTGAAGAAAAGGATATGAAATATTTGTAGAAGGAAATGATAAGCTACTATCTGAAGCAACTTGGTGTCACAATGCCCACCATTCCTCCCCCAGGCTACACAATCTGTGTCTCTTTCATGTAATGCCTCTTCATGCCCATGCAGTAATAAATTTGATATTTTCTGAGCTGTGACATAATGGACATCAGGACACTAACCAATTTCCTTTGTCAATTTGCAAGTTCCCTTTCGGTGGGAACAAAGGACGAGTTCCCTGAAGTCTGTGTGGTCCAGGTGAAATGAACATCGAATCAGCCCGGAAATCATCATGGTCCTATCACACCAGGAACTTTAGAAAAAGGCCAGCTGTTAACCTGGGGGGCACTCACCCGCATCGTGCCTTTAAACGTTAGTGGGTTTGGGGATGATATTTAATTATGATAAAATCACTCATTGGCAATCTCCACGAAGGACGTCATGAAAGACAATTAGACCAAACGCCTTGATTCGTATGGAGTTTCAGGGTTGTTTGAGGAGAAAGTTTGAGTGAACACCTTCATCACCAGCCTCCAGCCTTGTTCAGATGGCATCCAACACTAACACACCTGCTTTATTTTGGGAGTGGATAATATAAAGTTCAGCATCATACAGACACATGTGACTTTATTTTGTTTAGACTTCTAAAGGACACTTTGTATAGTACTAGAGATGAAAAGCCATTTTCAAGTGCAGCTTCCTGGGATTGCTGAAGTCAAACAAGGAGAACTGAAAAGTGGCTGGAAGAGAGATACCAGGCATCTTCACTCTGTCCCCGTCCAAACCATACTCCCCCAATGGCATTTGTTAATTTTTTATGTGTGCACTGATCAAATATCCATCATTTGACTCTCTTTTATCCACAAGGAAGACAGCATCATCTTTGTCCACACCAACCCCAGGATAGTACACACTGGACAAGTCTCAGGCAGAGGAGGAGATGGCTGTGTCTTGCAGTTTCAGCTACTAGCTGACTTACAAGCAGCTCACCAACAAGACGAAAAGCCACTGTTAATAGATGACTAGGCCGAATATACAGATCCAATTTCCTCCTGCCCATTTGGGGTCTGAATAGGATGGATGCATGGTAGTCGGGACCCTCTTGTATTAGGATGTGTGTATTCCCCAGATCAGCCACTTAATGAGTGCAGTAAAAGGATCTTCTCCTGAAAACTATGTAAGCAGCTACAAGAATGTGTCCTAGGTGTTCTGATGCCTCTAATGCATGCAGCTTATTTTTTCATCCTTAAATAGAGAAGTCTGAAGACCTTCAAAGCCTGCTGTGGAAACCTGATGAATTATAATGGAAAAAAAGAAAAGAATCTTTGGTTTGGATGTTTTCCTTGGGACAGTGCTCTGAAAATTACCACACAGAGATCAAAGCACAATGCATTGGCTCCCATGTGAATCAGTGTGTGTGTGTGTGTGTGTGTGTGTGTGTAATTTTACTATGAAATAATTCACAAAACTTCAAAGGAACTCAAATTTACATCAATTTCCACCAGAATTTCCAGATAAATACTGGAACATTGAATGAGCCATTTGAGGCAGATTTCAGGTCTACCCAGTCACAAAGGACCTAAAATGAA
This sequence comes from Phodopus roborovskii, assembly GCF_943737965.1. Classification (NCBI taxonomy): domain Eukaryota; kingdom Metazoa; phylum Chordata; class Mammalia; order Rodentia; family Cricetidae; genus Phodopus; species Phodopus roborovskii. The sequence goes on along the minus strand of NW_026125352.1, from coordinate 109,492 downwards.
AAAAAAAAATTTAAAGAGTACAAACTCCAAGGCAGAAAGGGCAATGGTTGTGTACATTTATACATTTAACTTCTTTTGTATATTTTCTAATTTTCTAATTATTTCTGAATGAAGAAAAGAGTTGGTAGGATACAGATCAAAGTTCCCACAAAGTCTGAAAGATTTGCTGTCTGTTCCTCTGTCTTGGTTCTGATGACCTTATGCATACCTTGAAGCTCTGTATTTGTATATGTCTTTTAAAGGAATGAAAATGTGACTATGTAATTTTCTGACGAGTGTCAGTAATACTCAGATACAAGACAGATGTGATGGATATCTGCATATAAGCATATATATGATATCCCACTTGTAGAGGATATGTACGGGTGCATTATAATTAAGTTAAAGAATTTAAACTTGAAGTAAATTTCTTCCAACCTAGATATTTATACATTATTTTTCTTAAGGTCACAGTGTGATAAATTAATTTTCAAGCCAGGAATGAAAGGCAATATTGTTAAATGCAAAAAAAAGGACTTGATGTTAAAATGATAATAATAATTTTATGATTATTTAAAGCCTATCATTCAAATATGTACCATTTCAGAATTTACACATGTATATGATACATTGAGATCATACTCATCACCCCCATTTCTTCGCTCCAATTCCCCCTGCGTCTCCAGATATGATCTACCCTCAACTTCATGTCTTCCTATCTGTTTATCCGGACACTCTACTGCATGAAATTCATGCTTATTCACAAGAATATGGGGCCATCCGCTAGAACATGGGCAGCCTACCAGTAGAAACAATCTCAAACAAAAAGTGACGTTGCCTCCTCCAGGAGCTGCCAACAAGGAGCACCTCAGTTTGGATGGGATCTTTCCATCCATAATTTTAACAGCCCTTCATTTTTATTTCTTCTCTTACTTCTTCCATGACTTCCCTTCTTCCACCTTAATACAGCACTTTTTTGGTGGAATATTGTTTTAAGATGTGTTACATTTATTTACGCTTTGGAATATCTGTTTAACGATGCCAAGATGTGTTGCATTATTTTATGTTGCACATTTTTAACTCTGTCATTTTGCCTCCTAAAATACCTGACTGGTCTAATTAAGAGCTGAATGGCCAATAACCAAGCAAGAGAGGGATGGGCAGGGCTTCCAGACAGAGAAAAAATAGGAGGAGAAATCTAGGCTTGAGAGAAAAGTGAAGAGGAGGGAGTAAGAAAATGAGAAGGAGAGGAGGAGGCCAGACACACAGCCAGCCAAAGAGGAAGAAAGAAAGAAAGGAATATAGAATAAAGAGACCTAAAAGCGCAGAGGCAAAACTTAGTTAAAGGGGAATGGTATAATTTAAGTTAGAAAAACCGGCTAAAAAGAAAGCAAGCTAAGGATGGGCATTCATAAGTAAGAATAAGTCTCCCTGTATTTGGGGCCCCCAAATAGGAAAAACAAAAACAACAACAGCAAAAAAGCTACAGCACTTTTGCTATTATGTGGCACAATTTCATTCTCCAAAAGGAACCTAAAACTTTGCATCTACTAACAGTCCCCACATTATTTATTAACTTGTTTCAGGAGTAATCTTGCAATTATCAAACCTTCGAAAGCTGCAGAAAATTAACATACCACTACCACAGCGGGAATGGCTGCTCAGCAGTCATGACAGACAGATAAAAACCTTTCCAAAGGAGAGTCCTTTCCCAATCGCCGGATATGGGGTGTATAACAAATTACTTCCCTCATTCATAATTTCCCCTCTACCCATGCAGAAATAACTTGTGCATCATACTCAGAATTCTCTGGAGGCTATTGTGAATTATCATCGCATGTCAGCTTAGGAGAAATAAAAAGGTGTGATTTTTGTAAACTTTGACAGGTGGTGTACAATGATAAGCCACAGAAACATAATTTCCATAGTTCGCCCTCCATAACTGATTGCAAGCAAGAGCAATTCACCGCACAGCATCTACTAATGCGCTTGTTGCTTTATGTACCTGCTGCTACCCTTTAGGTAGCAGTAACCAGGGCACACACTTGGGACTTCACCTACACCAGATGACAGCTGTCTGAAACAAGCCATGTATCAAACAAAATGAGTGTGTATCTGATAAGTGAGCACAGAGACAGGCTATGTGTAACATGACTAGGGCTGGCCCTGATGGTGAAAGAAATACAGGAAGAAAAATGTAATTGAGAAGCAGTTTTAAAAAAAAAATAAACAATGACAGAGTTTCTGGTTAGGAATGAAATCATGTAAGGAGAAAGTAGAGGCGTGCAATTTAGCTAGAATGTTTTATTGCCCTGCAGGTAAGATATAGTCAAATTTTCTATTTTAATCACAGATATTCAGATGATTATTTTATGAACAACAAGAAGACATTTGACCCATTTGACTGATGTGTTTAGACGGTTCCCTTTGGCTAGCTTTGATGGAAATAGTGAGAGATCATCTGGTTTCACGGTCTTGTTTTACTTTGACATTTGTGTTTTAAAAATAAACCGACCAAGCACAGGCACATATATCAATCTTTGGGAACAGATATATCAATGTGTTTTGTGGTCTTGTGTGTGTATGTAAAGTGTTTGTGTTTGTTTGTAGAGTGTGTGTGTGTAAATGTGTGTAAAGTGTTTGTGTGTGTAAAGTGTGTGAGAGTATGTGTGTAAAGTGTGTGTGTGTGTGTGTGTGTGTGTGTGTGTGTGTGTGTGTGCTCGCACTTGTAAGGGTATGTACAGAGACGACAGGTCAACCCCGTGGTGTCTTCTTCAATCACTTCTCCATCTTGGCATTTTATTTTTTTTTATTAGCATTTGTCTTTCCCTTTTATCAAACATTGGTTATTTTCTCACACAATATAATCTGAGTACAGTTTTCCCTGCTTCTAGCCCTCCCAGTTTCTCTCTACACTCCTCTCTCATCCCGTTACTCAATTTCTGTCTTCCACTAGAAAAGAACAGGCTTCTAAGACCTAACATCAAAACACAACAAAATAAAAGATGGTAAGATTAAAATAGAAACCATCCTATATAATTTGGACAAGCCAAGCCAATAGAAAAAAACCTAGAAGAACCAGAAGAGAAGGTGCAAGAATCAGGGACCCGCTTGTTCACACATTCAGGAGTCCCACAGGAGTAATAAACTGAAAGCTAAAATACGTACACAGAGGATCGGGTGGGATGGGGCGGGGCGGGGTGGGGTGGGGCGGGGTGGGGTGGGGTGGGTATTGTCACAGACGCCTTCCTCCACGTTCCTTCTCCTCAGCTGTGTGTGTCTGCAGCCCATAACTCTGCAAAAGTAGACGCCTTGCTCCTTACAGTCAGCAGGATCGGGGATTAAGGGCTTCCACTCAGTGTCTGGTGACAGCACCACCAAGGCCTCTTGCTGCAGGAGGACAAAGCCCTAGTAGGCTAACAGACAATGGACATCAACATGGTCTTAGGAGGCAGAGCAGGCTCTGTCTTCCGCTTTTGTTTTATTTTCCCTTCTTCCTGGGTAACTTTCAGACCTCTGAAACCTGCTCTGCACACAGGCTCTGGAGCCTCAAGGCTTAGCTTAGACCTGTTTTACATTTCAAACCTCTCAAGATGTTTAGCAGATCAAAAGCACTCACTTGTACTAGGACCTTAGAAATCTGCCGCAATATACAAGGCCTTCATGGTTATGCACGAGTGAAATTTATTTCCCCTAACAAATATTTCCCCCTTAGATATGAAAGGCTAGAGAAATTATGGTTAGGATTAAGATATTAGGGCGACTGCTCTCTTCTATTTTTTTTTCTTTCCTTTGCATATTTTTACACTCCATTTCTTGATCAGGCAAAAATAAATAAATAAATAAATCTTTCACTTTGAATACATTTCCCCCCTATTTAACAGTTACCTAACGCCTGGGTTATATTGTAAGTGTGGCTCCCTGTATGCCACCAATTATCCTTTTACTGGCACGATGGCTGTAATTCATAAATGCTCCCTCTTTCAGTTCTACAATTCTGAATCTTTGATCTCAAGGTCTCCCGAGTTTTAATAGTTTGGCGCCCTCAGAAGTTTTGTGTTTTTGAAGGATGCTGGCAGTGATGTTTCACAGCTGACAAGCATGGACAGTTGTTGATGCAAACACAGTCCTCACTCCAAATGTAACGAGAGAATTTATTCTACACCAAATATATCAGACCAAGGTCTTAGAACGTGGATTCTAGTTGGGCCAAATAACAAAATGCATTGTGGTAATAATTATGTGAATTTTCCCTTGACCTTTTTTTTTTGTTTGTTTGTTTGTTATTGTATTTTGTTAAAGTAGTTCATGAAGTAAAGGGTTGTGTAAGATTTTTGCAAATGCTTTGTTTCCTTGTCCCTCCAGCCCATCATCCTCCACCAACACCTTGTCCCTTGCTACCCATCCTCTTAATTCTCCAGCTTCTCTCTCTTCTGCTTCATGATGGATGCATCATGTTGGATTGTTCCATGTTTGAAACCTGAGCTTTTATAATAATCGAAAAGAGACACAAGTCAGTGAATTTAACAGATATACTGATGGAGGCAGCAGGTAGGAAGGTTGGGGCAAAGTGCCACAGGCTACAGCTACCACTTTAGTCTCATGAAACCTAGCAGCCTAGGTTAAAGTAATGCAAGTGCTTTGCCTGATTTAAAGGCCAGACACAGCCGCTGGTGATAAATGGCTATTGTTTTCACTCGTAGTATTATTTGGAAGCTAAATGTATTATGTGAAGATGGTTGAAATATGGGTTAGATATGTGCTTCTATGTATCTTGTTATGGCACACTACTCCTTCATATCAGGTTGGTCATGGTAAGAAATTGGAAGACGAAAAGAATATCACGTGCTACAAAGCAATTCTTGACTTACTGCTTATGTTTTAAAGTAAGCTAAGGATTACGGGTATAGTCTCTTGATAGAGCACTTGGTTGACATACGTAAGTGTTGGGGTTGGAATGCTCGCGATACGATACGTAAGACAAGCACCGTCTCAGCAGTGCGATTAGAAATTCAAGGTCATCCACAGATATTGAGACAGTAAGAAACCACCTTGAATACGTGAGGTTTTTGTTATCATGCAGCTTATTTGTAACGTGTATTGATTATGTAGTGGTCACGTCCTTAGTAATATAAAAAGAAATGGACCGATAGCCCTCACATGTTCAAAAGACGCCTGATTCAGTTTAAAAGTCATTCACTTAAAGGAGGGAGATACACACAGTGGAACTGATCTTTCGAGTTTATCTCAACTGGAAATGTGGGCACTCGTGTTTGGACTTCTTTTGGGAAAAGTAGTTGATAAAAATTGATCAATGCATCCTTAAACTCAAGTTCGTTTACCATCACATTACTTACTAGCCAGACCCTTTGCACATTAGACAATTTTTTAAAAACCAATTTAAATCCTTCAGATATTAGTATGAAGAACATTTTGTAACAAAATTATGGACGCCATTTCTGGAGCTTTTCGTGCGGCATTGACTTGGCTTCAGGTGGTATTACGCCGAGGAGGGGCATGGAAGGTTGAGGTCATTGAAACTTGAGGTTGTAGGGTATGCTACCTTTCTCCTCATTCTTTATCCCTTCCTAGCCATAAGACGGGCTTTATTGTCCTACCCGAGACTCCAGTTTTAACAGGCTGCCAGAGGTTCATTTCAGTGGAGCAAGCAGAATAGTCTCTGTGAGTTCCTGTGTGCATCTGTAATGTTGATTGGGGGGAAACCTTGTTTTCCTTGGCGGCCTCCGTGCCCTCTGTTCTTATTCCCTTCCTGCCACCACTTCTTCAGGCTTCCCTGAGCCCTGAGGGAGGGGTTTGACCCAGACATCCCCTTTAGGGCTGAGTGTTCCAAGGTCTCTCACTCTATACACAATGTTTGGTTGTGGCTTTCTGTATTTGTTCTTGTCTGCTGAAGGAAGAAACTTTTCTGATGCTGGCTGAGAAAGGCCTATAGATATAGCAGAACGTCATTGGAGTCATTGGAGTCATTTTATTGCTACATTCTATTAGTAGAACAGTTGTCGTATTGGGTTTTGTCCTAGGTGCCTGGGCTATGTAGTCTGAAGCTCCTGATGGACCAGGAAGTGTTGGGTATGAGTTCCATCTCATGGAGGGGGCCTTAAGTCAAATCAGATACTGGTTGGTTACTCCTACAAGCTTTGTGCAGCCATTGCACTAGAACATCTTTCAGGCAAAAGAGCTTTGTTGGTAAAAAGGTTTCGTGCCTGGGTTGGTGTTTACATTTCTCTTTTTGTAGGAGCTGGACACTAGAGCATGGGGGTGAAGGTTCTATTTAGGCAGAAGCTCAACTTTTCTACATTCAATGAATTATGTAGGTTTTGTACTTAGCAATAAGGCCTTATCAGTTTGTGAGAAGCATTATTGAGTCTTGGCAGCATCCTGGATTGTTTGGGGCTCCCATGGGACCCTTTGGCCAACAACTCAAATAGATTTAGAAAATCAGTCCCAGTACCAAAAGATTTCATTTGGCAACAGGAAATGGCCATTTGGGGCTCAGTCTCTCTCATTATTTTGTGACTTCATCTAGATTTCCTTCACATATGTGCATAGTTTAGGAAGCTTCTACTGTATGAGGTTTCCATATTATCCCTCAAATTGTCCTTAATTTTTACTGTCTCTCCCTGTGTTCTCCCTTCACGCCCTACTCCTACCCTCCCCATTCCAGCCTATTCTCATCAACCCATAGCCACTTATTCAACTTCCCTTTATGAGGGAGAGCTCTCTGCCCACCTAGTCCCTTTCTCCAAACTTAACCTCTGTGGTTCTACATATTATAACTTGAGTATATGTAGTGGTATCTTGCTTGCACAAATAAAGCCTGTCTGAAGACCAGAGAGTGGAGCTTGCTATTACCTAACCATGGAGGCCTGGAGGTGTATACAGACAGACTGGAAGTGAGAAGAAATAGGAACTCATTCTCTGGTCTGCTGAGACACTTGGAGGCAAGGTGTGGCTTGAGCCTTCTCTCCAATCCCTCAGCATTTTCCTCTGCGTTTTATTATTTAGACCAATTAAGAACTCTGTTATACAGGTATAATTGACTTAACGGCTAATGTCCACAAATAAGAGAATACATATCATGTTTGAATTCCTGGGCCTGGGATATATTACTCAGGATGATTTTCTTATACGTATATCCATTTGCCTTCACATTTGGTGAGTTCATTTTTTAATAGCTTAGTAATACACCATCCTATAAATGTACCACATTTTCTTTATCTAGTCTTCTTTTGATGGATATCTAAGTTGTTTCTAATTCCTGTCTATTATGAATGGAGCAGCAATAAACATGATTGAGCAAGTGTCTATGGCAGAATGAAATGCCATTTGGGTGTATGCCAAAGAATGGTACAGCTAGATCTTCAGTTAGAGCAATTCCCATCTTTCTTATGAACTGCCACACTGATTTCTATAGTGGCTATGTAAATTTTCATTTCTACTAACAATAGGGGAGTATTATCCTTAGTCTACATCCTTGCCAGGATGAGCTGTCAATGACAATACTTTGACATTTTGGTAGATGCATTTATGAGTATGGGTATATATACACCTTGATGCATACCGCTTATACACACATACAACACACATAGCACACACATCAATATATACATGGATACACACATATGAAACTAAAAGAAAAGTGCATAATTACATGCATGCAAGCACACATTTCTAGTATCTCTGTATGTATGTTAATGGGATGGAATTATGGGCCTTTTGCATGCTATGCAAGCGTCTTACCATTTTTATACCACCTAGTGCCATTTAATTTCTTAAGAGAAAGTCAGACATATTTCCTAGGATGTTGAGGTTTCAATATAGATTTTTAAACTGTTCAATATTAATACTTCAGAAATATTTTAAGCAAAAGTCTTAATCAGCAATCTTATACATACACTTGCTACAAATAATTAGTTATTTGTTTACACAAAAGATAAGCAAAGTACTATTGACTGGCCAGCTCTTCAATACAGAACAAGATTATGGTCAAAGGCTGCATATAATTGCAAACAACAAAGTTCATAGGAATTGTGAGGGGCAGAGCTAGTGAAAATGAAAGACAGTAAAAGAGGGAAACAAAAATCAACAGCAAATCACCCCCAAACCCTGGCACATTGTTCACTTTTAACAGAACATCAGTCACGTGGAATATTATAGTAAAATAAAATGCATAGGGCAAAAATAAACGTCGGAAAGCTGTGTGATGTCTAACAGTAATACAACCTTAATTTAATGGGTTGAAAATATTGTTAATATCTATTGATCAGTTTAATGTAAGAGTAGCATGATCACAAGATGTGAAAACTCCAGGACCTTCCTTCTGTAACCTTTTCCAGTAATTTCTCCTATTGTATATAATCATGCTTGGGGTTGCATGGCTTTCTGGAACTCATACACTTGCTAAGTACTTCTCCTGCACTGGTCAGAAGCTACTTGAACTGGCTGTTATTGTTGAGCCCACAGTTGCCATCCCAACCCTCTAGCAGGTCACGCCCTCCAGTTTCCTTGCATGGTACCAGCCTTTAGGTACAGCCTAACTAAGCATCCCCACTGGTAAGACCAGATGACACACCACCAGGCAGGATCACAGAAAAGAGAGCTGTTTTTGAAGACCTATTCAAGGATGTGATTGTACTTTCAGGGCCATGCTTTGACATTTCAACATCATTATGCAGAAAATGAAGGCAGATAAGTAGACTGGTTTTTTTTTTTTTTTTTTTTTTTTTAAATCAAGAAATAAATTAGGATTGTTTTTTTTTTTTTTTTTTTTTTTTTTTGAGAGTCTGTGGTGATAACATGAATCGTAAAAGAGTTCTGAAAAGTCAGTTTATCCTCTTGCTTTCTGAGTGAGGGCCAGACTTGTTCAGTGAGTTCTATGAATGAATTGAAGCACACATTAGAATGGTTTTTAATAATAATCTCATTTTGAAACCTGCATTCCCAGTAGAATATCGTAATCATAGCTGCAGAGTTCAGCAAATGGTATGTGTATATTATAAAAAATAACATGTAGTGTTTTTTTTTCATTATATAATGGAAAACAAAGTTGAAATAACTTTCCTGAATTTTGGAATACCAAGGAATAGAAAACTGATTTATTATTAGAAAAAAATAAAATAATGAAGTAAGATAGGTATTTTTAACTTGTTCTTGTTGGCTTAACAAAATGTTATGTGAAAAATCATAAAGCTTATATGTAAGAACCCCCTTGGAATACTTGATTTGCCACTCATGACTTTCTTAGTACATTAGACTAGTTCAGGTAATAGTAGATTTTTCTAAACAAAACAAACAACTATCTCACCAATGTTTAGTGGACTTAACATGACAAAAGTAAATTTTTTTATTTCTCATTAAGTGTGAAAGATTTTTATCAGTAGATGAGTTTTCCTTACCAAGGTAATTCGTAGCCTGTGATTCTATCTTGTGGCTTCAAAAAAGTTGCCCCATCCTCAATGGTTTTAGGAAGGTGAAAATAAAGGGAGCAGATATGTACATCTCAGTGCTCAGGCTAAACATGCATCCTTATCAGATTTTATTGTCAAAGATGCCTACCTGGACACACACAGCAGCAAGGGGCAATTTGAAATTAATTCTTGTTTATTAGTTGACATCTGGCAAGAAATCAGTACTAATGAAAATAAGCTTTGGGGGGTGAAAATAAAGTGTTTATTGTAAATTAACAATAAGAACTAAGAGTAAGGCTTATTTTCTACTACAAAGCCAGAGTAAGAGAAATAGAGTGTGGGTAGGTTGAACAATGGCTGCTATTTGTGCTTATAGGCAGTCAGGTGAGTGGAGGTAGTGTTAGTATTCAGGCATTTGTACTGGCCTGCCTTTGGAATCTTGTCAGAATACACCTTCAGCTGCTGCCACTAAGAGCACCACCTGTGCTTATTCAACTTGTTCCCTTTTAAAAGGGCCCTGCCCACCTCCCACCTCCCTCCCTCCCTCCCTCCCCCTCTCCCTCTCTCTCCTCCTCCCTCTTCCTCTCCCTCTCTCTTCCTCTCCCCTCTCCTCTCTCCCCTCTCCCTCCTCCTGTCCCTGGAGACTGCTCTCCCTGCCCTTTCCCCTTAATTAAAAAATCCCTCTGATTGAACTCCCTTGCACAGTGTCTTTCTCTCTGAGGCCTCATTGTTTATGTTTTGTTTTGTTTTTAAATTGCAACAGGTAGTGATAATTCACTATAGGCTTCAAAATCTAGAAATAATTCATTTGTATTCAGAATAAATACATAACAAATCTTTTTGTTGATACATGTGTTTATCTTATATCTGAATAACACGTTATGTAGTATTTTTAAAATACCAGCTAATTAAAAAAAAAAAAGGCAGCAAATGATGGAAGAGAATGTGAATACCAAGCTGATGGGCTTCAATAACACCTGTGTTCTGCCTGTTCCTCTCTTCTCCCCAACCCCAGGCAACCACTGACTTTAAGAATATCTCCATGCTTTTTCCTTCTGTGGGTTATATAGTTTTGACTACAATGGTTCCTGGTCTTTTCATATGCTTCTCTTTCATTTAATAATATGTATTTGTATGTTTTCATGGCATTAATTTTTTTTTTTACCATTGAATAAAGCAACACTTCATAATTTGCTTTACCTCAGTTTATCAATTTGCTTATTGAACTGACTGATTCCATGTGTCAGTTACTGGGATATTACTGATATAAGCATATATATTCAGGGTTTTGTAGGGGCCTGTCCTCAGCTCATTTGGGTAAACACCAAAAATCATCTTTACTACAACTGAGAATAACAGTGGTTTTTATTTGGCAGAAAACTATGCCCTCAAAGTGCTTATTCCTTAAGTGCTGATGTTAGGGAATGTTAGGTGAAGATGTATACATTCGTTTATGCTGTGGATGCAAAGATGTATTGCATTCTTTATGGTGCATTTGTTTAACTCTGTGAAGCTGTGCCACTTTGCCTGTCTGAACATCAGGCTGTTCTAATAAAGAAGTTAGCATCCAGTGGCTACGTAAGAGGAAGAATAGGTAGGACAGACAGGCAGAGAGGTTATAGGAGGAGAAATCTGGGGAAAGACAGAGGAATGAATGAGAAAAGGAGGGAGGACACCAGGGGCCAACCACACTGCTACACTACAAGCTACAGAGTAACAAACAAGTAAACAGTGTAAGGAGTATGGTTTTTCTGCCTGCCTCCGCTGGTCTTGTCCTGCTGCTGCGCCAGCCCCAATAATACACAGAGACTCTGTATTTGATATTATACTGTTGGCCAGGTACTGGTTTCTTATTGGCTAGCATTGTCTTAAGTATTAACCCATTTCTGCTGATCTATGTATTTTCACATGGCCTTCTCTTACCAGGGAGGCGGCTGGTTTCCAGATCTCTCCAGATTCTCCATCTTGACTCCTCTCTCCTACTTCCTATTTCCTCCTTGTCTCCTAGTCCCTCCTATCTTCCTTTCCTATTGGCCAACAGTGCTTTATTATTAACCAGTATGAGAAACAAATATAGAATGACATCTCCCATCAAAACAGAGGCGTATAGATAAAAGCCCAGAGGCAAAAGGTAGATGAGATCATTTAAAATAAGAACAGCTGGCTAGGACATTCCCCATGGAGGGATACTCCCCTAATCTAGAGGCTGGAGGGGGCCTCTACTCCAAATGACTTGACTGATTTGGTTGATCCCTCCATGTGGAGGGGGGAGGGATGGGATGGGGGAAGGGGGGAGGGCGAGGAAGGGAGGGAGATGGAAGAAGAAAAATAAAGTTGGCTAGAAACAAACAAAGCACATTCATCAGTAAGAATAGCCTCCATGTATTTATTTGGGAGCTGGGTGGTTGGCCCCTGGAAGAGTAAAGAGAAAAGAGTTAAAAAAAAAAAAAAAGAAAGAAAAAAGAAACAAACAAAAATACTTATCTATCAACAATGAGTAAGTTTTCTTAACTCTGCACATTTATTGGCTTTTGATGTTGCTATTGCTTTCGGTTTTCTGTTGTTGTTTTTGTTTTCATTCTAAGACCTATGAGATAGCGTCTCCTTTTAATTTGTTATATCCTGCTGGACCTCTAAATATCTTCCTGGATAAAGGTCTGTCCAGGTCTGTGGTTGTTTGAATAAGAATCCCCCCCCCATGGGTTCTTATATTTTTATTTTTGGTTATTATTTGGTAGAACTATCTGAAAAGGATTAGGAACTGTGTCCTTGTTGGAGCAAGTGTTTTACCCTGGGTGGACTTGAGGCTTAAAAGCTACTTCTCCAGCACCATGCCTCCCTTCCTACAGTCATACATCTCTCCATTGTGTCATAGACTCCTACTCTGAGACAGCAAACATGTCCCCAATTAAATGCTTTCTTTTGTAAGTTGCCTTAATCATGGTGTTTCTTAACAATAATAGAAAAGTAACTAAGACAGATTACTCGTTCTCTCCTTGACTAGGCTCCTCTGCATCTGTGTTGAATTTTAAGAGGTTTTCATATGTTGAAAGCAACGGGGTTTTTATCAGACACATCTTTTAAAAGTTTGTGGTTTGCCATATATTTTTCTCTAAGCATGGTATTTTATTTTAATTAAGTTTATGGATTCTAAATGTGGTGTCATGTTTTTGAAAATCAAAACTAATTTTAAGACTACTGATATGTTTCCCTTATGTGATCTTTGTTTGTTTGTTTGTTTGTTTTAAATTAAGACTTCTCTTTTGGATATTTCTTGCTGTAATGAGAACCAAGAGATGAAGCAGAGACCGGAGAGTTAGGGTGAGCAAACTGATTAGAGTTACTGTGTCAAAGACAGGGGCTTACGGAAGTAGATCCTGTGTGGTGGGAGGTGGCAGAGTCTGCACAGATGGAGGGACGGCCTTTGATGGGTTCACAGCTCATAGTGCGCTCATATGTGAGCAGCAGGAACACGGAGTATGTGGGTGCAGATGCTGGAAACTGAATGGATGAGACCGTGGGAGGAGTCTGCGGAGTTCTATTCTGAAGCCTGCTTTTCTCAGTGAATCAGGAACAGAGGACAAAAACGGGAGAGTGGAACTGGAGGAGATTTGCAGAGAGAAATCAGAAGACGGGAGCATACAGAATCGAGGAGAAGTACAACACAAGTTGCAGTGAGTCACTCGGGGGCTACAGCTGACACTGCAGTGGCGAATTTATAGGATCGGTGCTGTCTTCATGACCGAGTTCGTTTCTTTAGCTGTGTTCACTATAGAGGTGTAAGTGAGGGGGAGGGAGATGATCTCATGCTGTGAAGTCCTCAAAAAGTACAGTAAAGCGAGAGAGCTCAGGAGCTGAGCATGTGCATGAGAGGATGACTCACAGGCATATGACTTATCAGCTGACAGACATTCTATTGTCCCGGTCTGTGGCTCTGCTAAGCACCACGAACAAAATAAGATGAGGAAGAATGGGCTGATTTTGACTTACTCCTCCAGGTAACAGTCCATCCTGGAGGGAAATCAGGACGGAAACTCAAGTAACAGATTCAGAAGCTGTAAGGAGCACAGCTCACTGGTTTGCTACAGTTGTCTTTTTCTATAGGCTCATTAGGCTACAGTTGTTACTACCACAATGGGCTGGACCTTCTAATGCCATTTAGGAATCAATAAAACCCACATGTCAAACTGATGTAAACAGTTCTTCCATTGAGGTTCCCTCTGCCCAGGCGTGTCACGCAGATAAACAAAATTAGCTGTCACATCTAAATGGCAGCAGTCAAGGATAGCGTAGTATTAAGATTGGAGAACCTGATATTTGTAAGGTAGTTGGAGCTGGGCTTCTAACGAAGTGATCTGGGGTTAGAAGAAGTAGAAGTTGGGATGGACAGGCCTGCTGTAGTTCAGGGACTGGCATTGATTGTGGCAGAGTCAGAGCCGTAGAAGAGAGTGAACTAAAATGACTGTTTTGTGGCCATCATTTCAAGTAACATACAGGATGCTGGAAGGATGATCTGTATGAACAGTCACCACTACAAAAAAGTAAGACAGGATTATTTTGGGAAAGGTGGCAATGAGTCAGGAGCTAAAACGATCACAAAATGAGGAGGAGTCTGTAGAAGCTGGGCATGGGACACTAGCAGTAAGGGGTAGTATTTGATAATGCTCTGCTGAAAATGTGACTCAGAGGTGCAGATTTTTAGGACGAAAAGAATATGATACAGACCCCACAATGAGAAAGCAAATTCTCCTCCAGTGATCCGGTAATTAAAATGGCTATTGGCAAATAGCTACAACTTGGGATAACAGCAGAGCAAACCGAGCTCTTCAAATAACAGTTAGTGGAGGCGACGGGAGGGAGGAGTCAAGGCACTGGGATTGAAGAGACTTGGGAGATAATTATGTTCGAATGATTGAAATGGATCTTCGGGGAGGGTCAGATGTAGAATTGGGGTTTCTGGAAGGGAAGAGGAGATATGTGGTGATCTAAAGTCTAGTGCACTGGTTTGAATGGGAATGTCCTTCACAGGCTCAGATATTTGAACCTTGGCCCCCAGTTGGTGGCTATGTTTGGGGAGGGTTAGGAGACAGAGCCTTGTTGAAGATAGCCTGTCACCAGGGGCAGGTTTGACAGTTTATACTCTAATAACACATCCAGTTTATTGTCTGTTTCATGTTCATGATTGAGATTTAGTTCTTGGCTCCTTATTCCTGCTGTTCTGCCTGAGATTTACTGCCATGCCATAAAGGACTTTTACCCTCTGGAACTATAATCTCAAATAAATATTCCTTCTGTAAGTTGCTTTTGGTCATGTCACTTTATTGCAGTAATAGAAAAGTAATTAATATACCTAGAAATACTTTCTAGAAGGTTAATTTTATTTGTTAGTTGACACAGTTGAACTGCTAGACTTTTAAAGCAGACTGTTGGAATAAAAACAAATGATGCACACTGATAAGAAACCTGTCTTTTCCTTGATTACACTACCCATTCATCCTCATATCTCTAAACCTGAAAACGCACCTTCTGGTCTCTCTCTACCATTGGATAGTTTAATATTTATACTTATTAAGGCAATATCAGTAGCTAGGTACTGGAAATAATTAGACAGTGTAGAAGAAATTGATATATTACAACAAAAACTCCTCTTAAAGTTATATATAAAATAAAAATGGGAGTGTGTATTGTCTAAACAATCTCTTGATCCATTCATGATCCTTTTGTGCCTGTATCTCCTTCTTGATCTAGTCTGCCTCTGAGATTCTTCATGTTTAATATATACTGATAGGAGCACTGTCTATGAACCTATGAATGCCCAGCCTTAGATTGGCTTATTTCTAGCCAACTTTTTTTTTTTAATTTAAATTATTCCATCTATCTTTTGCCTCTGGGTTTTACCTTTCTCTATGCTATATATCTTTCTTTACTTCTTACTCCGTGGCTTGCTCTGTTGCTGGGTGGCTGGCCCTGATGTCCTCTCCTCCTTGTCTTGCTCCTCATCTCTTCAACCTCTTTCTCCCCAGAGTTCTCCTCCTATTTACTTTCTCTGCCCTCCAGCCCTGCCTAGCCTTTCTCCTGCCTTGCTATAAGCTGTTCAGCTCTTTATTAGACCGATCAGGTGTTTTAGCCAGGTCAAGTATCACAACTTCACAGAGCTAAACAAATGCAACATGATAGCATACAGCACATCTTTGCATCATTAAACAAATGTTTCACACAATAAACAAATTCTACAGCATGCCATAGACATTCTATTAAATTTATTTGCACTTACATTTGTTCTGTGCATGTGGGGTGTGTGTGTGTGTGTGTGTGTGTGTGTGTGTGTGTGTGTGTGTGTGTGTGTGAGTATGTGTGATTTATATCTACATGGTCTATTCCAGAGAATCTTTTCTGAAACATCGCATATCAGAGCATGGGGGTCTTTCTGGCTTTGTGAGGTTCTCCGGCCTTCACTCCATTTATGAAATGCCTTTACTCTACTACTCTTGAGAGCCACTTATCTTCCAAATCAAGTGTCCATATGTAGATGGGACTATTTGCAGGCTCTCAATTTTTCAGTGTTCTTTCACCTACTCTTGCATCTGGGCCATATGCTTTAAAATTCGGCTTTTATATGGCAGTAAAAGTCCTCCCACACCCTTCTTCAAGGGAACTTTGCTATTTTTAGTCTTTGCAATTCTATATAAATTTTCTGAATATCCTGCCAGTTTCCATATGAAACATTGTCATCCTTATTAACACTTCATTAAATAAGTAGATGCAGTTTGACATTGTGACATTTGTATGGTTTTGAATAACACAATACTTAACAGCAATATACATGATAAATTAGCAAACCAGTATTGTTTTGTTGAGTATGTACGGATCCACACTAAGTCTCATTAGTTCTAAACATTATACACTATAAATTTTCCCCAAACAATGGACAGTGAGACACACGATGAGGCTCCCGCTTGAGTTTCTGGAACTTTCCTGAGCTTTTCTGTGCCTTGTTTAAAGAGACCTTATTTAGTAGACCATTCCGTATTTAATAGTAAACTCACGTTACTGTTACTGTCACCTGCAGAGAATGAAAGTACTGAATGCAGCACTCTCTCCATGAAGAACAACCCTCTTGCTTTGTGTTTACTACTACTTTACAGATACTTACTCCATACTTAGAGCCTCATTAAATCACAAAATCACTAAGAAGTGCCTGAAATGGAAGAGACAACCTGGCACTGAACAGAATGCAAGGCAGACACGAGGTACAATATTACAACTGGACGAAGAAGACAAAGGCTACTGCCCTGCTTCATGGGGGAATTTGCACCTACCACTCACTGTTTCTACCCACAGTTGGCTCACAAAGTAATTACAAGAACTGACTTTTCGGTATCAAATAAATAAATGAACATGGAATCTGCAAGTATATTGATAACAAATATCATTTGGTAACTTGGATCATTTTACATGATTTCTGATTTATTTCATTTTTCGAGTGTTTAAAATACAACTGATTATAAAATATCTTAAGAACGTAAGCAGTCATATTTTTTAAGTTCATTTCTTAAATGTAAATTAGCTAGAAAGTTTAGGCATCATATTATCAAAATTAGTTGTCTGTGAGGCTTCCTCCTGGCATGGGTAAAATTAGGAGTGCAGGTGAAGACCAGGCACTCCTGGTCACCCATAGGTTATTAGCTAGATCCATGTTCTCTACTTGGCCAAAAGAAATACCAGTTGCCTCTCAGAAAATTATACAGCTAGTAGCTCAAACACTTGGCAGAAACTAAAGTATTTAATCCTGAAGAAAGAAGATAGTATACCTGGCCTTGACTACTTCTTAAAAGTATATTTTGAAAGTCAGTGTCAAGACACACACTGAAAGGGTGAAGTGAACACTGGAAATACATGAAGAGAGATGGCAGAAACATCAGGTACTGCAAAACAAACGACCAAGATGATCTGAATATTAAAATTATCAGGGATGATTTCAAGTGATTGTCGTGTTCAACAGTGTAAGATGAGTGGAAAAAGGAAACATTTGATAAAACGGTAACAACCAATTCTAAAAATAGGACAAAAATAATAAACCATAAAATTGAGAAGTAGGTAATAATTTTTAGAGGTTAAATATTAGCAAAAAACAAAGCTTTGGAAATTGAAAAAACAGAAATGCATGGGCCCCAAAGCAATCGTCCAGTGGGATGTCTCCATCAAACCTCTCACCTCAGAGCTCAGGGAACCCCCAGAGAAGAGGAAGCAGAAAAAGTGTAAAGGGGGGGTGGAGGGGATGGAGGACACCGGGAAGACAAGACCCTCAAAATCAACTGAGCAAGGCTCACAGGAACTCACAGAGACTGACACAGCAATCACGGGGTCTACACCAAGTCTAGTGTAGCATATACATTATAGCTTTTAGATCAGGGTTTTCATGGGCGTCTTGAGTGTGTGAATGAGTGGCTCTCTGATCCTTGTGCCCTTGTCTCAAGCTCTTTTCCTCCTTCAGGCTCGCCTTGCCCAACTTTCATTTGGCGCTTTTGCTTTATCTTATACTTTATTTCCTTATGTTTTGTTGTTATCTCGTAGAAACTTGTTCCTTTCTACTGAGAAACAAAAAGGGAGTTTACCTGGATTGAAAGGGAGTTGGGAGTAGTAAAGGGAGGGGGAACTGTAATCAGGATGTATAGTATGAGAAAAGAATCTGTTCTCAGTAACAGGGGAAATTATTTAAAGATTAAAAAGTTTCATAGACTATTCATGAAATTCACCTTAAAATCAGAAAGGACAAGAGAAAACAAACAAACAAACCAAACCAAAACAAAAGTAGTATGCAAATATACATGCTGCTTTGTGTGAAAAAAATATGTATACTTAATTGGATAAGAGATGAGGAGAAGAGGGGGAGAAAGAGAAAAAGGAAAATCTTATTGGAATACACAATAGTTCAGAATTTTCCAAAGGATTTCCATTTACAGATAGAAAATATAGTTAGATATAAAAGTGTTTATTCACCTATTCTAAAATAATTTGAAGGGTTTTTTTTTTTAATGACTGTTTCTTCCTGCCAGAATTCAAAACATTTTTGTTTGGTATTTTTCCATCTGTTTTATTTCCAGATATCAGCCATTATTATTCATTATAAAGATTGTATGATATGCATTTGCTCTGCCCACAAGTTCAGGATTTCGTCTTGTTACCCATTCATTTCCCATCCTAGAACAGATACAAAGAATTCTTTCCCATTTCAAATGAAGGAGCCCATACTGGAGAGTTTAAATTATGTTCAGAGGAGCAAGGCTAGTGATCAACACTAGTTAGATATGTTTTAGGCATGATTCCTATTAATGTGATCAAAAGCTGTGGAAAAAAGCAA
Source organism: Phodopus roborovskii (assembly GCF_943737965.1). Classification (NCBI taxonomy): domain Eukaryota; kingdom Metazoa; phylum Chordata; class Mammalia; order Rodentia; family Cricetidae; genus Phodopus; species Phodopus roborovskii. Next base: position 90,724 of record NW_026125352.1, on the reverse strand, counting down.
CTGAGAGAAAAAGGGTTTATTTGACTCGTATGGAAAGGGTTTGGTCCATCACAGAAGGAAATCAAGGCAGTAGGGACATGAAGTAGTTCAGAGTCATTTAGTAGTTCAGAGCAGAGGAATGTAAATTAATGTGTACATATTAGTGCATACTTCACTTTCAGAACTCATGTAATCCGTGATCACCTGCCCAGGGAATGGTACTATGCATAATAGGCTGGCTGTCCCACTACACATGGTACTGGAAAGCACAAGCCTCTGACATGAAGCCAGAGCTGTGAGGATGTTTTTATCCTGGAGGTTCAGTATGAGGCGTATAGGGCAGGATGCTTGTGGTTTGTGCTGTGTCAGTGCTGAACACTGAGTCAGGAGTTAAGTATTTGTCCCCTGTTCTTTAATAAAAGTAGGAGACATGTTAGGTGGGCGTAGATGGTGCATGCCTTTAATCCCAGCACTCAAGAGGCAGAGGCAGGTGGATCTCTGTGAGTTTGAGGCCAGCCTGGTCTACAGAGAGAGTTCCAGGACAAGCTCCACAATAATACAGAGAAATCCTGTCTGGAAAAACAATAAACAAACAAAAAGAAGGAGAAGGAGGAGGAGAAGAAGAGAAAAATGTAGGAGACATGTGTCTGTGAAACTCAGAACTCTAAAGAGCAGGGTCCCTGTACCCAGTCTGTAGCAGATATATTTGGAGAGAATGGAAAATAAATGTTACTTAAACACCACCCAGACTGATATAACCATCACACTGTAGGAAGAATGCCAGAACTTTCCTTGGAATTTGAGTTTCTAATGTATAGTTACCACTAGCATCATCAACAGGCTGTGTTCAAATATTTATACTGTTCAGTGAAGCTAGTGTCTTGCAAACTCTCCAAAGATTTACTTTGTTCACAGAATCAACCTTCTATCTGCCTGTGTGGGAACAGAAATCCCATGGGGCATAGAGGATGTTTGGGACTCTACTTCATCAAAGGGCATGGGCTAGGCCTCCAAAGTAGGCACATGGCTGGAGCAAGGAGGAGGTATAGTTCTCTGAGATCTTGGTTGGCCTGTACGTGCATGGACTGAGTTACAGAAGCTTGTGTTTGAAAGACATTCTGGGTTTTTCAGACAATGTTCCTTTCTTCTGTGGATTTTCTTGCAAACACTGTCATGCAACCTTGTTCTATCATGGTCCACTTTGAAGGCCTCAGTTCTACTCCTAGAGTTTTGAAATTGAATCTTTACCTTACCAATTGTAAACAAATTCCCTTCCCCACCGGAGCACTGTGAGGATCTTTGAATGTTGGCTTGACTCATGCTTATCAACCTAAAACCATACAATTTAATAGATTATATTTCATATTTACCAATATTTATCTCTATATATATTATCATTCCATGAAGCAGCTTCAAAGGATGGAAATGACCAAGGATTTCATTTGTCTCTGAGAAACTCTAAGAAATAGGCTAGTGAGTGTTCTTATGATTGATTTTTTTTATTTTAAAAATTTTAATTTATACATTTTCCTACTGTGTGTACATATATATGTATATACATATATATTACATATATATATTTGGTTTTTTTGTTTTTTGTTTTTGTTTCTTTATTTTATATAACCAAGTCCATTTAAATGAAAACAAACATTTATAGACAATATTTGGCAATTTGGGCGTCGTTCTTTCCAAACTACTTCCTGCAGACTAATGTGGTTTGATCAAGCCAGACCTCCTGAAACAGAGTACCAGGTGATCCTACATTCAAAACAGCTGGACAAAGCAGCCTTACAGACTGCAGCCAGGATTTCTGCATCTTCTTCGAATCCCCCATGACAGTGCCCCTTACGATTGATTTTTATAAGAAAATGTAAAACAGCACTTGGCAGAGCAATTCTCTGCATAAGCCTTAACTGCATGTGAGGATCATTGCCTAGACCAGCTGGTTCCTGTCAGTTTTCATCTTTGAAACCGAGGTACTTTTCAAAGTCACTCTGACCATTCCATTTTACAACCGTTAGCTGCTACTTAAGGAAGACACCTTTAAAAGAAAACTCTTACATTAAGGTACTTTAAAGTACCCTTTTGTCTTCTCCAGCTAAACTTTCCTGCTGCACGCTTAATGGTATTGCAGTGTATGTCACCTGAGCTTTTCAGTCAGGCCCATGGCCCGTGACCTTAAGTTAACATGTCCCAAAATGAGTCCTCCACATTTTTCTTCTTGAGCAATAACCCCATCCCTAGCATATACAGGGATAAAGAACTTAGTTGAGCAGGCTCATGCTCAGGAGCATGGTATCTTCACTCAAGAACTTTGCTGCATGAGTTGACACAGCCTCCCTAAGTAAAATTCCCGTGCCTATGTTGCTCAGGGAGGACACTGCACCATCGTGCTCTCCTAATCTCTTATAGATAACACACGTTTCTCTGTTCTTATTTTGGCTTTGAACCCATCCAGGTGTGAGGCTATCACATGCGGTTACATTGTCAGCTCCAGGTTTCAGTGTGTGTCAAGCACATGTTTTGGTGTTTAGGAACTTTCAATTATGCTTTCTCAGTGTTTAATTAAACCCTGCAGTCACCTTGTAATGTGGGATGAAAGGTATGTAGCTCCCATTTTTTCCTTCATCATTTCCTTACCAGGCTTTCCTCGTCATTTTTTCCTACCAGTGCTCTCGGGCATTTCAGCCTTCTGACTGTTCACCCGTGTGAGCCTTCCTAACGGAAGGCACACGTACCCTGCACCTAGAAACTTTTACTTACACGGACTCAGAGTCTGTTGTTTCTTGCTCAGATATCAGATCAAATACTCCCTCTAACAGTCGGCCTCCTTCGCCTCCTCTTTCTCTCCCTCCTACCTTTCTCTTGCGTCATGCCTTTGGATTGCCACCACATTTTAAAAGCCACACCACATGGGGCACATGGACCCCATCATAAAGCTGGGGAACCAGCATAGGACAGAGCCAGGCCCCCTGAACGTGGGTGCCACTTAGGAGGCCTGGGCAGGCTGTGGGGTCCCTGACAGTGGAGCCACGATGTACCGCTAGTACAGGAAAAGACTTTGGGAGCCCATTCGCCATGAAGGGGATGGATACTCTCCCAGCCTAGATACACCCGGCTGGGGGTGGAGGGGCTTGGTTCTGCCCCAAATGATGTGACAGACTTTGATGACCCCCCAAAGAAGGCCTCACCCTCCCTGGGAGTGGATGGGGGATGGGATGCTGGGGGGGTCAGTGGGGGGACGTGGGAGTACAGGAGGGAGAGGGAACTAGGGTTGATAATAAAGTAAAATTGTTTCTAAATTAAACAAATAAATGGAAAAAAAAGAAAGAAAGAAAAAGCCACACAGATTATTTGTTTAGGAACTGTTGCTTCACATTCTAAGGGGAAAACAGACAGTCCACATTCTAACCGCTTCTATGTTTCCGGTAGAAAATGGGCACAGCCACAGGGAGTAAAATAGCAAGTGGGCACTAAATCCCCACAGTGAAACCCCAGCAAGGTGGTCTCGCTGGCTTGGGGAAGATGGCCTGGAGGTTTTGTATCTTGTTTGTTCTCTGCGAGGAAGTAATGACACCAGCCCTTCCCTTCAGCTGTGATCCGAAACAAATGCTTCCCCTTCCTTCCTTGAGTTGCCTTTCTCAAGTATTTATTTCGTCACGTACGTGAGAAAAGTAGCTACAGCACAAGTGTTCAACAAAGGAGTATCCCTAGGTGAAAACAGAAAAAATGCTGAACATATATAAACCTTATATTAACCATACTTTCTGCCTCTCTTCCTTTGCACGTCATTCATTCGCAAGGTACGGAGGCTGCATGACTCATCTCCCTTTATTGGACTTATACATACATATGAGTATCACCCATATTAATACAAGAAGCTGGAGAAATGTGTCAGTTTAATATCCGGAAGATGAGGAGCGTGGCCATGAATTTCTTCACCAAAGGTATTCAGTAGCTTTTCAGGTGGAACCATGGGCCAACTGGGGCTAGAAACAGTGTGGATATCTTGACTGGATAGGAACGTGGCTGCCACCTGAGCACTGGTCCTCCCAAAGAATCACCAAACAAAAGAGGAGCAACGCCCCACTCCACACACGTATTCCCCAGTCCCATTTTAATTCAGGGACTGTTAAGAATTCAGCTTCAGCTCAACTTGAACTCCTTATTGATTTGTTCAGTACTATTCATGACGATCATTTATACTCACAGGGTATGCTGGTGACTGGCATTATTAGCTGAAAATGGATTCCAGCTGAAAGGAGAAAAAGTAGACTTATATTGTGGAGCAATTACCATATAAATAGATATTAGCAATCTGAAAGACTCCTCCACATAAAATTAGTGAAACAGATCTTTTGGGGTGTTATTTCTGAGACTTAAAAGTTGAAATGCCATTTCAACTCTCATTTTTTCTTTCTTTCTTTTTTTTTTTCTTCTTGTGCTTTCAGAGGAAGGGAATCCTAAAAGAGAGCTCTCAATGCTCAAACATCCACACTATAGATGTGGAGTATCATCAGAAATATGCTGTGTGATTATAGCATGTAAAATACTATCCAAATCCAGTATGACAGTCAAAACAGGTTATCCTCAACACCCACCCGGCTAATGCCACAAATTGTCTTAGGGTTTCTATTAGTGTGACTAATGCCATAATCACAACAAAGGAGGGGAAGGAAGGGCTTATTTCAGCTTACAGTTTCACATAACAGGTCGCCACTGAGGGAAATCAGAACAGGGACACAGGCAGGGCAAGTTCCTAAGGGCAGAAGCTGATGAAGAGGACATGGAGGAGTGCTGTTTACAGGATTGCAGCTCGTGCGTGGCTTGTTCAGCTTGGTTTCTTATAGATCCTAGGGTCACCCTGGCATGACACCATCCTCTGGCAGCTGGACCCTCCTATATCAACCATCAACCAAGAAAATGAACCACAAGCTCGCCAATGGGCCAATCTAGTGGGGATAGTTTCTCAGCAGAAGCTCTCTCTTCCAAGGCCATTCTCATTTGTATCAGGGAAACATAAACCTAGACAGAACAATGGGTCTCTTGTCACCATGGCAAACACACACATATCTGTTAAGCCATAACCTTTTCGTTTTTGTTTATCCCCAAGGTCTCGTTAAAAATAAATAAATAAACATCACAGTAAATAATGTATTTCCAAACTCCAATAGGGTCAGGCTTAAAAAAAAAAAAAAACCTGACAGTGTAAATAACCCAGTGTCCAGTATCTTCAACTCACTCAGTCTTTTGGGCTCCAAAGAGCTTAGACAGTTGCAATTCTCTAATTCTGTCTTTCAAAGCAAATACAGCTTGTTTCCTAGGCCCAGGCTACTTTCATTTCATGGCTGTCCCTGGTGCTCAACCTATGATACTCATAAATTTTCTATCCTTAACTGAAATTGGGCTACACCTTCACCAAGAGCATCACCTGGATCCCTTAATAAACTATGATGCTGACACATGATGCTAACCAAGCCTCAGCCTCTCTCCATGACCCTTTCACACTAGGGTCTTCACTGCTAATGAGACTGTGCCTATACCCATGGCCTCTCCCAGTCTGTCAGAGTGCCACAATTCAGCTGATATCCATGCCTTCAAAACTGAAACTTCCTGGGAGACTCTTAAACCAAGATCAGATGCCAGCTTATGAGCAGCCTGGGCTGCCTCGGTGCCACAGCAGCTGTGTGCTGACCCTGGGGAAATACTTCCTACAGGATTCCATTTTGGTGATGCTGGTATCTTCTTATCACAACCAATCCCCCAGCTCCAGGTGACCAGAATCTTTTGGCCCAGTCAAACAAAGTTTTCAATTTAGTGGTCCTTAATTCAAGATATCACAGGACTCTTTGATGGACTCTCCAACTTCACAAGTCAGACCTCTGCCACTTACATTTCTTTCAACACGCTTATCTTCTAAGAGCCCCCTGAAAAGTCTGCTGATATCTCAGCATTCAAGGGCTTTTCTAGGTCAAAGTTCAAATGTCATTACAATGATTACCAAGACACATGGTGAGGTATGTCACAGTACTTCATGACCTGGTACACATTTCTGACTTAGTTAGGGTTTCTGTTGTTGTGCTAAAACACCATGACCAAAATAACTTGGGGAAGTAAGGGTTTATCTCATCTTACAGTTTCATATGATAGTCTACCACTGAGGGAAGTCAGGGCAGCAGGGCAGGAGGGAATCTAGAGGGAGGGACCGAAGCAGAGGTCCTGAAGGACTGAGCTTACTGATGGCTCGATCACCCAGTACCACCCACCCAGGTGTAGCATATCCCACATCAATCAAGTAAATGCACCACAGGCTTCCCCACATGCCAGTCTAGTGGGATCATTTTCTCAATTGATGTCCCCTCTTCCAAGGTGACTCTAACATGTGTCAAGTGGGCACAAAACTAGACAGCACACAAAAAGTAGTGTGGATGCTTCATTTGGACACTACCATGCTTAATCTTGATTGCCAACTTAACGGGATTTGGAATTGTGCTGACAAATCACTAGGCACATCTGTGAGTGGTTGTCTCAATTTACTAATTTTTGTGAGAAGACTCACGCTGAAATTGCACAGCATCATTCTATGGACCAACTAATAAATACACCAAACAAGCAAAATCAATAAAAGGGAGAAAGGAAGCTAAGCATGAACATTCATTTGTTTAGTCCTAACTGAAGACAAAATGGGACCAGTTGCTGCCTGCTTGAAGTTGCTGTCCATGCCTTCTCTCTGCCATGATGTAGTATACACTCAAGCTGGGAGGCAAACACACACACACACACACACACACACACACACACACACAAATTCATTCAACCAAGCAAACAAAAAAATGTTGGGAGCCAAACTAAAAACCAGTTCAATCAACCAAATAAAAATTATCCCAATCTTCCTTCCATAGCCTTTGCCATGTATTTGTCACAGTAACACGACGAGTAGTTAATAGAAACAAATTATAAAAGGTTGAAAGTTTTCATTTATTTTTCTGTCAAATTAAAATTTTCATGGAGGAGCCCCTGTAATTAAATTGACACAAAGCTATATATTTTCAAGATGAGTTTGCAATATGAAAGAAACAAGATCTTTTTTTGGGAGTAAGTCCTTCTGAAATCAGAGAGCCTCCTACTGATGTGCTAGCTGTACATCTTGAGGTATGATGCCTTCCTTTGTTTTGTTGGGTTATTTCTTTTGTTTGTTTTTTGTTTTTTGTTCCTGTAGGAAGTGAATTGAAGTTATTTTCACATTAAAGTATTTTTAAAAGAAAAAGTATAATTATTTCAGTTATATTTTATTTTCCATATAGTTACTGAAATTATTTTTCTGTAACCTTCCAAAATGTGAGTTGAGTATATATATGAATATAGCAAAAAAAGCTATTAGATTAGATTATTTTTTCTTTTTCTTTTTATTTCTATTCTTTATTGTTTAAAATATCATACTTTTGCTGCCTTTTTGAATTATATGTTACTCCATGTTGATAGTTAAGTAGTGCTTCACACTTTACAAAGCATATTAACATATGTGGAACTGATGGTAACATTTCATGGAACAGGTGTAACAGCAACAGTCTGAAGGTTAAGTAAGAGCTTTCCTTAGAGTCTCACAAAGTCTTAAGGCTGCATCTCTTATGCTCTATTGAAGACACAAGACTGCTTGGAGCTCTGACAAACAGAGACAACTTCCCTGAATACACACAAATTTTCTACTAAAATTTACAGAGCCTCTAAATGTTAAACAATATAATTGTGCCTTTCCTATAATAATCATAATGATTGGATGTTATTTTGTCAAGAACATAGGTTTATAAATTGTTGTTATAGCGGTTAGATCCTTCATCTATCAGCAAATTAGTGGCTTAGTCTTTGGCTATACTGTCTCATTTTAGATAATTCACATGGTATGATCCATCCTGTTGCTGACTCAGAGATAAAGCTTTCAAGGCACTCTCTTCTCATCAGTGTCTAGAAATTCAAACAAGTGCTAGGTCATGGTGTACATGCAACAACAGTTCCATTTCGTTTAGTACAACATGTTTCAAGGTATTTTTTTTTTTTTTATAAATCTGGGTTACTCATTCTCTGAATCTAAATATTTTGAGCTTGCAGTTAGATGCATTTTTTTCTCTATCCCTTTTACCCAGGGGAATTCTTGTAACAAGTAATTAATTATCGTAGACAGGCACTTTGGCTACAATCCCTTTCATATGGAGTCAATGCCTCCCACCTCACCTCTAAGAACTGTTGTAGTTTGAATTGCTGCTGTGTTCAGCTCACTGCTCTGACCAGAGGCTGAATACAACACTTCTGTGTTCCAGAAATTCACAGACAAGTCTGGTGACAGATTTCCATGGGGCAGTTTGCAGACCTCTTTGGAAAAGTGACAAAGCACAGTGGGCTGAAGGTCCACTCCAGTCTGTTGGAGAAGCATCAACTGTGAGACTCTTCAGGCTGAGGGGAGGAAATGGCGAAGAATGAGGTCTAACCCTGTGGAAAGGCTTTAGAATTAGGATATAGAGGAAACCAGTTGTCAATGAGGGAGACAGGACCCAGCCTAGCTCTCCTAACCCAAGCCACTATTTCAAGAACAAGAGGAACTCCAGTGTCTGAGATGACCTGTGATATATAACTAGTACTCTTTGTTGAGACTAAACAGGTTAATGTGACATTACATATATATAATTATATGTTTGTTGAATTGTGTCACAGATACAGCATATTACCCCCGCAAATCCTAGTCAACTGAGCCAGTTTCAACTAAAACCTTCACTCAAAGTACTGAAGGAGGAGATTGAATGATTCAGGGAAGACATCCTTCTCAACCTGTGGCCTCCTTATATAAGGATACCTGCACATGCACAGTGTACATACAAGCAAATTAATGAATATATTTACAACATAACATACAACAACAAAACCATGAATGCTCATGCACATACACACACACACACACACACACACACACACACCATCATCTTGATCCCTAATAGCATCCTCTCCACTTAAATAAGAAATTTGGAAAGTCAGTCAAGGTGAAAACATATTTGAAATTTAAAACCACATTTGAGAATCTGTGAGCCACACTGATGTCCTCATCTTTCAAGTGTGATTTAATTCCTAACCACACCAGTGTCTTTGGGGGCCTTGTGAAGTCTCCATGAACCTGGTCTCCTCCCTAGCCTGCTGAACTGTGTAGTGTAGTCTGTACTGCACAACATTCATGAATGATTCCTGTTCTAATAAAAGTTCTGCTCTGTTTCTGTTTTATTGTGTCAAAGGCAACCTTGATGTATACTACTTTCTACATACTGAGTTAATATTCTTCAATGATATCTAAAATATCCCAAGCAATCATTGTCGTTTCTTTATCGTATCTATCTCAAACAATTCAACTTTGTTTATATCCACCTGTCGTCTATTTACCTCCCTGAGTAGCTAGTTTTATAAGGTAGAATCCTGTAGGTTTTTGGAAACACACAGTTAATTAGGTATTTTCTGTCCTCAGAGATTTCTTTCAGTGTGACTGAACTAGATAGAATGGCTTGAACTTAATTATAATACAAGGCAAAAATGGCACTTCCTTGGGTCTCGACCTGACATAGAAGAAAGAATTTGCATTTAATTAGATCCTTGTCATGTCTAAGCACTTGACCCTACCTTTCACAAAGAATTAACACCTCTTCCTTCTTCTTCTCTCAAAAGAAGTTTCTAATTGAAATTAATTCACAGTCAAGCAAAATATGATTGCTTTACCCACTTGTCACAAGCACATCTTTTCTTGTGATATAAAATGACATTTAAATATAGCATGGAGATGTAGGCACTCTGTGTTTAATCCATGACTCCATACACTCTTCAGTTTCACTCTTCTACTTCTTGGTGAAAATATTTAATATATGAAGAAATCATTTCATAGAAAATATCTCATCACTTTTTTTTTTACTTTAGTTGAAGGCTGTTTTTCCATTCATGTAAACAATTTTATTTAATATTCTATGATCAGTGATGAGGAAGAAAGATCAAAATTAGCAAGTTCAGGGCTGTTTTCTATGAGTTTTAGAGAAAAAAAATAGTAGACTTCTGTGTCTGGGGCTCCTTATAATTCACATTACATATGGGTAGAACAGATGAAGTTGAACATGTTCTAATTTCAAACAGCATCCTCCCTCCCTCCTTGTTTAGAGTAAAACAGGAAGCCAGATCCTTTTAAGGGGTTTACTTCATAGCTTCCTACTTCCTCTGGTCTTGGGGATGGCCTTCATCTCAGTCATCTAGATGCAGATATTACACAAAGGTCACAGGTCGCTCACAGCAGGTGAGAATGCAGGTAACTGTATTTGAGGACTCAACACACATTGTAGACTCTGTCTATGGCAGCATGTTCCAGCATCTGACTGACTATTCTGGCATGACAGACGTTGCTTGCCCACACTTTACAAAGATGCCTCTTCAGTGAGACTGTCTGTCCTCTCTGCCAACATGTCCTTGAGAATCTTCACAGAATAAAAAAGCATTTTCAAGGTTTTAAGACATTTTCATTCAGTTTCATGTAGAAAATGGTTTTATTTTTTCTTAAATTTTTGTTTAAAAAAAAAAAACAAAAACCCGTTTAGCCATTTCACATATATTATTTTCATGACAGCACCATTTCAATGTGACAGCCATCCCCAAACGATTGCCAAAACTACCCATTTTCTTATTTATCAATACAGGATGTATAAATTATATGTTGACACGATATGAACTAGCATTAAGATAAAACTGTCCTATGTTGTGCTGTATAATCTGCAGCAGAGGAAATGTAGTACTCGCTTGTCAGTTCAAGTTTGCCTAGCAAAAACACAGACCGATGCAGACGGCCGGCTGTGAATCTCAACAGTGTTTTATGAGTGATGATTCTGAGAACCGTGTGGTATACATTTAGCTCAGAACTACATCTAAGTCTGAATTTAACTCTGCTAAGGGATGCTTTAAACCAACATTGCAAGTTTTCAATCAAGTGACTGGTGATTTAAACCATCGTAGTTCACATCTCGGCTGGAAAAGGTTTCAGCACAGGCAGAGATATTGGGGAAACTGGTGCAAGACCTTGCCGATGATTAAAAAAAAAAAAAAAAGCAACATGTACCATAGGAATTCGACACTTGAATTACTCTCAAAAACCATCACCAAAGAAGTCAAACACAAGGGAGAAAAGAAGAAGGAGAAGAAGGAGAAGAAGAAGGAGGAGGAGGAGAAGCTGCATCCTGAAGGCAAGGGAGCATGTTTGTCACTAAACACATCTCCCCTTTGGGGGTTGAATTGTGTTACTTTGTGCTCATATTGAAGTCCCCATCTTAAGTACCTCAGAATATGATCTCCTTTAGAAACAGTCTTCACAAACATAAGGAGATAAGAGGAGGATGAGCCTAGAAATGTGGTAAGATTGTCCTTCAGGGAGGACAGAGTCTATACAGACACTTGCACATAGTTAAAGACCACAGGAGCAGAAAAGTATTTCACATTACATAGCTTCAAAGTTAGGCCTAAGGAGATGTTTCTCACCACCCCATAGGGACTGCCATAGTTAGCTGCGGCTCACAACTTAACACAAACCTAAAAACATCTGGGAAGAAGGAGCCTCCACTGAAGGATTATGTCCATCAGATTAGCCTGTTGGCACGTCTCTGCAACATTTCCTTTGTTAAGCGATGTAGAAAGGCACAGACCCCTTGGGGTGGTGATATCCTTAGTAAGGTGGGCCAGGATTCCCTGCTTAGGGAGGGATTCTATTGCTGCCAAGAGAAGCTATGATGATGGCAACTCGTATAAAGGAAAACACTTACCTGAGGTTGTGGCTTAGAGTCCAGAGGTACAGGCCATTGTCACCATGGCAGGGAGCATGGCAGCATGCAGACAGACAAGGTGCTGGTTACATCTTGATGAGAAAGCAAGAGAAAGTGGACTGAGGCACTGGGAGTGGCTTGGACATATATGAGACCTCAGAACTCCCCTCCACAGTGACACACTTCATCCAACAAGGCCATTCCTAATCCAACAAAGCCTAGCAATGCCATTCCCAATGGCTTTATGGGGGCCGATTACATTCAGACTACCATACTGGGTTATGTAAGAAATAGCACGTGTCCTTTGTTTCTGCTAAAAGCTCCTGACTTTCCTCAGTTTCCCTTGATAAAGGGCAATATAATCTGTAAGAGCTATAAATCCTTTCCTCCCCAAGTTAATTTTGGTTAGTGTTTTATAACAGTCACAAGCAGCAGCCTGAGACCTGAAACAACTCTGAAGACACCTTCGTTTAAACTTTCCAGCATTCAGAACGATCTGAAAGTGTGTGCACGCACGTGTCTATATGTTTCTACAGTCTATGGTGTGTTGTTATGGTCAAAGCAAACTAACAATATCCCAGATATTGTCCTAAGTTCATACCTAGGGCAACTGCATTTCAACTGGAAATGTGACACACCTGAGCTTTTTTTCTCAGTCGGTAGATTATTGATACCGTTTCTAAAAACAGCAGGTCACAGTTGTCCTTCCTTTCTGTAAGCTGAGTTTTGACTACTCCTGCCATTTCTAACCAAACAAGGAGAATCTAATGTCTTCTTCATTGCTTCGTGACATCTTCAAACATAAACATTTCATAGCCTCCTTCATGGTGTTGTCTCCAGTAACTTAATTCTGTAACATTTGACTTAGCTATGCCATCAAAAGTGTTAGTTAAGGTGTCTTTTTTACAGACGTTAAGTAAATCTATTATTTTATTCCAAATTTGGGAATCGGGGTAGGGGACCATGTTCCTTTTCTCCCTTTAAATTTGGTTTTGAGTTCCATCTTATACTACTTTCTCCCCTTATCAGCTTCCCATCCCCCTGATATTACAGGTCTTATTTATAATCATGTCTGTTAGAAATCTAATCAATAACTTTCTGTCAGCCTCTTCGTTTCCAGAGAGAATCACATTTAATGTAGACACATTTGAAGTTTTAGTCTCTGACCTCTCTCAACAGGCTCACAATCCCTTATCCATTTTCATAAAAATAATCCATTCTTACATTTGTAATTTTCCATCTCTCTGAGGTTTATAGGAGTGATAAAAAAATACCCTAGACTTATTCTTGAGGAATTTATAATAACAGATCCAACAACAGTTATATTTGGCAGCTTCTTTGTTCCTCACAAACAAACACTGGGACAGAAAGCCTCCCTAAGAACATTGTGAACCTCTCTCTAAGTTTCTGAAATGGTATGAATTTCCATTTTAACCTCTGGCTTCTCCTCTCCTGAGGAACCGAGTGGAGAATGAAAGCTAAAAGAGAGAGTGATTCCTCCACTACTCTCCTGCACTTTATCTGCTCTCCCTACATCTCTTCCTCCTCCATTGCCTCCTCCTCCTTCTTCCCTCTTCCTCCTCCTCTCTCCCTTCTTCTTCCCCTCTCCTTCCCCTCTGTCCCCCATCTTTTTTTTTTACTGGGCCTCATGCACTACTGTTCACTTCTAAGTACTCAAGCCTTCACCTTCCTGGTGTGGATGCCCACCAGACACCTGCCTGCAGTGTATTTACAAGAAGAGTGAGACCTTTGCTTCTGAAAAAAAAATAAAATGAGTAAGATTGCTTAGACAAATGAAAGTATATGAGCTTAAAAGCTGTTTGCTCATTTCCTCATAAAAACGAGTTTACTGAAGTAAGTCAAAGCTTAAAGTCTAAATAAAAACCCAGGATGTAGTTCAGTGGCAGATTTCTTGCCCAGTGTACACTAAGCTCCTGTTTCAGTTCATAATATTACAATAGTCCCTAACAAATAACTTTTACAATTTATCTTCATATATATGTACACACACACACACACACACACACACACACACACACACACACACACACACCAAGGGAGGAGAAGGGCAGGCTCAGACAAATGCTTCTTGATATGCCATGGTTATTGTGGAAACAGGACATCTTGTTTTAAACTTTGATTATCATGCACAAGGTGTTGTATTTTTTTTCTAACAACATCTTTATGCTCTTTTTCAGTAGCACCTGGCATGTATTTATCCATTCATTGTTCAAATCTCTCCACTTTGTCTCCCTAAATCCCTTATGCCTCGGATGATGCCTGTAACATTGAGGGTGCATTTGTAGAGAGCATGTACACCTAATACTGATAGACCTATCCACTGGTTCTATTTTTAGTAATGCTATTTCATAATAACCAATGTTTTAGAATCATATATATATATATATTTGATATATATATATATAATGTGACTATATATATATAATGTGACTATATATATATATATATATATATATGTATATATATATATATAATGTTACATTTCTTCAAGTATCCTGTCCCTACACTGCAATGGATGGCTCTATAACCAAGCACTTGATGACAGTTACAATTGAACAGAAAGGTCTAAAAAGAGAGTTACAAATCTGGGAAAGAGATGTGTTGGGTGACAGGAGTATAATGGGGCAAAAACTTGGGTGTGAATCTGATTAAAACACACCACAGACATATATGAAATTGTCAAGGAATATAGAAAAATAAATCTTTTAAAAAGAAACACGGTCACCAGATAGTATAATTCTTTTTTTTTTTTTTCTTATTTTACTTTTCAATCCCAGTTCCCCCTCCTTCCCATCCTCCCCTGCTCCCCCCAACCCCCCTCCCATCCCATTTCCCATCCACTCCCCAGGGAGGGTAAGGTCTTCCAGTAGGGATCATCAAAATCTGTCAAGTCATTTGTGGCAGGAGCTAGGCTAACTAGGCTAAGGGAATGTCCCTCCATGGGGAATGTGATCCCAAAATCCTTCCCTACACCAGGGATACTCCTGATTCCACTGTTAGAGGTCCCTTAGACTGCCTAGGCCTTCTACCTGAGACCCATGTTGTCCCTTTCCCCTAATGTGAGGGACCTTGTATGACTCTTTTAGGGTCCTCCTTGTTTCCTAGCTTCTCTGGTGGTATGGATTTTAGGCAGGTGATCATTTGCTCTATGTCTAAAATCCATATATGAGTGATTACACACAATGTTCCTCTTTTTGTGACTGGGTTACCTCATTCAGGATGGTTTCTTTAAGTTCCATCCATTTGCCTGTGAATTTTGAGATTCTATTGGGTTTTTTTCCCCCACAGAGTAATATTCCATTGTGTAAATGTGCCACATCTTCTTTATCCATTCTTCAGTTGAGGGGCATCTAGGTTGTTTCCAAGTTCTAGCTATTACAAATAATGCTGCTATAAACATAGTTGAACACATGTCTTTGTTGCATGGATCTGCATCTTTGGGTATATGCCTTAGTGGAATCTACCACAGGATAGTATAATTCTTATTTCTTTCAGTTTTTTCTTACATTTATAGCATCACAAGGCTGTAAGGAGTAAGGTTTTTCCTGCAGGCCTGGACCCACAATGGCGCCAGCCCCCAATAACACACTGAGACATCGTGTTTGATATACTGCTGTTGGCCAGGTACTAGTTTCTTATTGGCTAGCTCTGTCTTAATAATTAACCCATTTCTATTAATCTAAGTATTTCCACGTGGTCTCATCTTACGGGAGAGAGAGGACCGGTGGTTCTGCTCTCTCCAGTCTCTCCATCCTGACTCCTCCCTACTACTTCCTTGAATCCTCCTTGTCTCCTAGTCCTACCTATCTTGCTTTCCTATTGGCCAACAGTGCTTTATTCCTTAACCAGTATGAGAAACATAGTTACAGAATGACATCTCCCATTACCAGGCTAAAAGGTGCATGCCTTCAGTCCCAGCACTCGGGAAGCAGATGGTGGATCTCTGTTAATAAGGCCAGCCTGGTCTACAGAGAGTAAGCTTCAGGGCAGAGCTATACAGTGAAATCTAGTCTAGAACAAAACAAAACAAAACATTAAATAAAGTTATCAACTAAAAAATACAAAGAAACCACTGATTTTTATCAAAGGTTAAATTAAGATAATATGAGACTTTGATAACTTACTTAATGTTAAATACATGTTATGACATTCTGTCTTTCTTGTAGAGTTCACAAATTTCTTGATGTTTGATCTCCTTGGGTTAGTAATAGAAGATGCCTGCCTGTTTTGCATATCTAGTCAAAATATGAAGATCCAAGTTTAGAGATGAATGTATTATGCTTATTGCAAGATAAATAGCCTTGTAATCCATAGCTATGTTAATTTGAAGGAAGTCAATATTTGCAGAAAGCTCTCTAAAGCCCAGAATAGATATATTTTCCTACAACATTGTGTTAGCTGTAAATGTATTGAGGAGATCAAATTCCTACAGTGCATGTTAGATGATAGAGAACTTTTAGTTACCCAAAGCTGTGATTTATTAAAAGCTGGAGCACATCTGTCTATTACACAATTAATCTATGACTTTGTTTCATTTTCTTTCTTATGGTTGCCTGATGGGAGATGTTTGTACACTGATGTGAGATCTTTGTATGTTATATTTTAAATATTTGTACAGAATGTATCTTACCATGATTCTTTCTCCCTTATGCTGACCTATTTTGCAGTCACAAGAAATTCTGCTGACTTTTAAATGTGAGCAAAGATATATGAATTTTCTAGAAGAATTATGCTTTTAGTTTTCATCCTTTTTAACATGATTGCACCTAATAGTGTTGAATTGTCCCTAATTATAATGTTTCTGGAAAATAACCCAGGTGTAGAAATCCTCCAAGCCTTTTATTTTCTGCCACTCTTAATGTTGCCCTTTTTCAGGGAAAATTATCAAAGTCCCCCTTCCTCTTATATATCCCAGGAGCACCTGCCTTTATACTTCCTCTATGCAGTCCCTATGAAGAAAAAGAAAGAGGAGGAGGAGAAGAAGAAGACCTTAAAATTTCTCCCTCTCCTTCAAGATGTCTCTTACCTCTGAGCATCTTCTTACTACAATGACCTAAGTCAATCTCCAACTTCTTCCTACAGTGTAGTCTTCCTTTCTCAATTAGGGCTCAAAGGCAAAAACAAGACTTCTCTCCTCTTTTTACTGTGTGCTTGGTTCACCCGGGAGATGGGGCCTTGTTAGTTCATATCCTCCAGATGAGTCTGAATCCTGCAACTTACTATTGAGCCTGTGGGTTGCCTGATAATTGTAGGTTTTGATTCTTTGTGAATTGTTCTTTGATTATGGATGCTAGAATCTCACACCTTTCTGGTATGATCACTTGGCCTCTTTTGTGAGTAGACTATAAGTTTATTTCCTCTATTTCAATTAGTTTTTTATGAAATCAGTTAAAAAAACAGTATCTATTCGAAAAGAACTCTCAGATTTTAATCAGGGAGTTCTGTTGTTTTGATTGCATTTAGCCCATGTATGAAATCCAGACAAAACGTATCTCTGAGGGCACACATATAATTATTTACCTGCTAGTCTCATCTGTGAAACATAAGTTATGATGGTGCAAATATATGATCAATATATAACCTCTTCTTAAATAATATCACTGAATTAGGTCTTAAACTCTCTTAACAGAGCTGTATTATGACCAACTTAGTAATAAATGCTTTTATAAATAACATGTTTCAAAATTCCCAGGAATTAAAATTAAACTTCAGAAAATCTCAATGTCATTTGAAGAAATCCTACCTATATGGAAATCCATCCATACACATTAAGAATCCTTGTTCACACAATTTGAATAAATATTTTGCAAATGACTCTAAACACTGCTAGTTTTCTAAAAAAAAAAAAAAAAAAACTAGTCTATATATTCTCTTAATTACTACAAGCTCCCATCTTTATTCTTCTTGAGTATCTTCTTCCTAATGGTATACTGTTTGAATGACTGAATATATTAAGATTATTTTCTATTTGTTTTAATATGTATGTGAATGCATACCACATGCATGTGGATATATGCAAAAGACAGAAGAGGGTGTTTGCTTCCCTGTATTTGAAGTGGCAGGCAGTTATTAGAAATGCAACTTGGTTCCTATGAACTGGGATTTCATTTTCTAGAAGGTCAGCTGGAGTTATTAGCCCCTGAGCTACATTTCTAACACTATGAATAGATATATTGAAGGCTTTGAATAATCTAAGATCGCAAAAATATAAATATATTATATAAACAAATAAGATCACTTATTACAAGTTTTATTTTAGTGGAAAGATATTTTATGATAAATCAACTTATAGATAGCTTCCAAGATCTTCAGGCTTTTAATACAATATATAGAAGCTATATTTTATGCTTCTGTTTATAAACCTTCTCTATCTGGCTGTGTTGAGAAGCTGTTCACCAAGAGGTAAATCTGGCTATAAAAACCTGTGTGTTCTGTATTCTGCAAGTCTGTTGCAAGGTGGTAACATGTGTGAAAGACATCTCATAATTATTTACCTGCTAGTCTCATCTGTGAAACGTAAGTTATGATCGTGCGAATATATGATCAATGTGTTCAAATGGGGAAGAATTAGTAGTAATAGTGTCAAAAGATGATATTTTGTTAAAATAGAATGATTTTTCCTTCCAAGGTGAAAGTATTTGTTCTAGAATGAAAATAGGATCCTGAAAACAAAACTTGAATGAACATCAGAGGTAAAAGTAGGTTTCAGAAAGGACATCTTAGTGGAAAAGAGGAGATCAGGCTAAAGCTTGACAGATTTCTATTTAGATTGCTTTAGAATGGTTTGAACATTAAACATTGTACTGATGCAAACTTGATTGTTATTTCTGTTTTAGTTATGTTTTCTCAAATCATGGGTCATTTAATACCACTCTATCAAAGCTTTTTCTGTAACTTTAGTGCACTGTGGGAACAGTAAGGATTCTGCACCTGCCTAAATTACTCTTACAGGTTATAAAGACTACTTATAATTTTTATAATTTATGAAAACAAACTTTTCACATATGTAGAAAGTAAAGTTATATATACTAATGTTAATTCTAGTCTTAACCTTAAAATATTTTTCACATTGTTTAGATATTCATATGGTTCCTCGGTGACCCATCATTCTTTCTTATTCATTCTGACAGGGTTGGAGAGATGGCTTACCAGGCAAGAGCATTTACATCCTGCAGAAAGGACAACAGTTTAGGCACAATAAATTAACCATGGTTGTCTCAAGTCTTTTTTTTTTTTCTTTTAACTTCAGGAAAGAATTGGTTTACCCAGGGGCTTACTGGTTCTTGAAATCAGTTACTATTCAGATCACATTAACTTCCATTGCAGTGGACACTCTCAGAGCTCTGCAAGCTGGCAAAAGCTACATAAAGTAGGTGTTGGCCCATAGGCTTCTAATGATGTCATTTAAGCATCTCTGAGACCTAGCAGCAGAGTCACTTAAGGCTTCCAATATTCTAACTGTGAAGCAGATGACTTCGGAAGATTGTTGACATGATGTGATTTGAGATCAAGCAGACCAGACATTGGTTAAACTAGGGACTGAGGAACTGTACAGAGATGGCTGTGGATTTCACTTATAATATTAGTGCTGATCTAGTGTTTTGATTTTTCTCCGTAGTGGAAAGATAAGGAACTCCTGTGTCCTTAAGCTATCTATCAATCCTAACAATATCAATACACGCTCAACTTTTTAAAGTTTAAGTGAAACCTTTAGAAAGGAAATAGTTTTCCCTGTTTCATTTTTTTTCAGACTTCTGAAACTCTTAGATGTTCTTATTTTCATAGCAGTGTAGTTACATGCATACATTCACATTATGTAATGTAGTTATTTGCATGTCCTTCTTAAAAGAACATAATTAGAAACATTGGTTATACAACCAAGGTCTTACTTGGAATGTCATATTTGAGAATGATGCTTTTAATCTACTGCAATCAGATATTTTATGGAACTAAGTTAGATATTATGGAATCAATACATGCAAAACCTTCTTAGAAAATTAACCCAGACCCAGTTATAATATCCTAGCCTAAGAGATGGAACAGGTCAGTGAATTCCGTGTAGGCCTGGTAATCTCAGGGCATTTGGGGAAGTCAAGAATGGAATAATTAGTTCAAAGCCTGGTGTTGAATTTCTGTTGCTCTTCTTAGACTTCCTATTGCAGCTTTTGAGATCCAACCTGAGCTTGCTCATAAATAATTCCAGAAAAGCAAATAAGGCAGCTTGAGTGGTGATTTACTATTCTTCTACACCTGTGCAAATAATCAGGCCAGATCCAACGAGACAAGACTTGCTCTGTGATTGAGACTGATCTTTCCTTGAGATTACTTAGTCTCAAAGAGCTGTGAATAGAGATTGCTTGCCTCAATGGGAAATGTGTCGTCATCTGTTGCCCATGTTCCTGCGTTATCAGGTTTTAACCTATTTAATTTGTCTCACATCCACTTTATACCTCTTTGGAAATTCAGGATGCCTTGTAGGTATACACACTCTTGTCTTATCTAACAATCATTTAATTTACTTCCTCCCTTGCTGGGGAGGGGGACAAATAGATTTGGTTCTTAACTACAAAATGGACATAATCTTGTTATCTCAAACAAATTGGGAAACTTAATCCAATTCGTACTTTTTTCTCACCTTTTCTTGAATATCTGTTTTTAAAATTCCAAGGCTAGTTTTTGTAATATTTTTTACAGTGACCTAGTTAAAGCCTCTCATAATTCCTCACTATCTGGTCCCTATAGTGTCTCTTGCCTTCTGGAATGCTACTTATGTCCCTAGGATATGAAGAAACACACATTACTGAAGCTCAGTGGCCTACAGGACCCTGATGACCTGATTACAGCTGCAGCCATGGGTGACTTTCAAGTCACCCTGGAGAAGATGCTTCTGGTCACTAGGTAATTTAGCAAAGTGTTTAGGATACATTAGAGCTGAGGAAGACTGGGGACATCTTCAGCAGAGCATTGGAGATCTTGGTGTGTATGGTGATATTTTGTTTATGGTTTAACAAGCAAAGCTAGCCTGAAGATCAGAGTACTAAGCTAACCACACTAGTCAGCCATTGAGGCCAGGCAGTGGTGGCACATGCCTTTCATCCCTGCAGCCACACTAGTTATCCATAGAATCTGGGCAGTGGTGATGCACGCCGTAAATTCCAGCAATAGAGAGGAATATAGGGTGAGTGGAGAGAGGAGTGCATTTCAGTCACCCTGCAGACAGGATCACCCCAGCCTTGGTAGAGGTAAGAACTCTCTAATGGTTGGCTTCTTTGCTTTTCTGTCTTCAGCTTGAACCCAATATCTGTCTCTGTGTTCTTATTATTCATGCTACAGGTGTGAACTCCAGGAGGACCTCAACAGCCTGTGCTGTGAATGCAGAATTTCCTGGGATTCACACGGTGATGAGTCAGAGGCTCAAGCCTCAATCTTTACTTTGACATAGTTATTGTATTACGTTTGTTTTCCCTCTGAGATTTTATCTTTCATATAAATCACTAACCATCATTCTCTTGGGAATCATAGACCTTCCCACCATCTCTTAATACTTTCAACATGCTTTTCAGAAACCACCACAAGAGCCTACAGAGACTGCTTCAAGCCAGGCAGTTCTGTTACTAGTTCTTTATCACTGGAGGAACAAACAAGAGAACAGACTGATGATGCTGACCTTGAGCTTCAACAATGACCATGGTTGACAAATGCCTTCGTTCTATTGTGTTCAAGAAACTAGTCAGTCACAAAGGGCTTCCCCTGCATTGCACTCTTTAAAGCAAAATCCACTGCTATCCTCTCTTAATTTTCCCTTCTGCTTCTTCGAGATGTCCTGCTCCCCATTTCAACATTTCACCTGGAACTCTCTCATACACCAGGGCCTACCTCCCCAGGCAGCAGCAACATTCTAAATGCTTCAGTTGGTGAAGTAGCTCACAGTACTCTAATGTAATTTATGAAATTGACATTGGGAAGTCAGAATGACAGTGTTCACTTCAATACACCTGCAGTACTATAAAGTGAAATAATGTAAACATAAATTGAAAAAAATCAAAATTAAAAAAACTCATTGTGTCACATACATGTCAAAGTATCGAATAACATAGAAAGGAAATTCCACTGGAGGTATTTACATCTTATTACGTTGTTTTTAATCTTGAAAAAGTTAGCTTGTTTACACATCAACACTTTAAAATGAAAGCTAAGCAATATCTCAGAATACATGTATGCTATGAAGGAATGTGAAAGTTAGTGAAATAAATATTACTTAGCACAGAGATTTGTTTAATGATTTGTGGGTTCTAGGCTCTAAATCTAAAATGTTGTAAGTGAAAATACAAGTAGAACTACAAAGTAGTCTTAACAAGAAACTCAGACTTCACTTTGTATATTAGTTATTAGTAATAGTTCCATGAAGATGATTTTGAAACTTAGAAGTCTATTTGAAAATGAATCAATTCATTTACTATACTTGAGTTATGAAAAATGGTTTGTGTGTGTTGGGGGGTTGGCTCAATATAAACATTATATATGTCTAGTAAAAAAATCTGTATTATTACATCTCATTGTAAGTATAATTGTGAAGTAATTACTCCTATTCATTTTCAAACATCTGCATCTCTTACCTCTGTCTTCTGAGAAGACCAGGAAACAGTGCACTAAAAGCAATGAACAGCCTAACCTTGAGGACACAATCCATAATTCCTATCTTCTGAGTTCCCCCAGAGACATGGTTAATGCTACCAGAGCACTTGAGTTGCAGGGATATGCTCAGCTATTGTCCAACAGGTCCAACAAATTCTCATTTATAATATGTAGGACTTTGGAAGCCAAGGTGAGAAACCCAGACTCAGGAAACTACAGCAACAATCAGAGAATGTACAGGGAAGAGAATCCAGTCTTCCCATCATTCCAGACCTTTGTAGAACATGATGGTTTACACAGGATCAGAGATTTTACTGATTATCCTGTGCTACAAATTGAAATAAAATATTTAAAATAAAAAGCATTCTTCTGTTTGTTCCACACACTTATCGTTCCAGTTACCACTCTCTTCTTCACAGAAATTTATGAATTTAAAGTTGTCATCAATACATATGATGAAATTCTTATGGCCAAAATTTGGTTTCAAAATATCCTAAAATTTTCTTCATATCATTTTAGGTCTTGGAATCATCTCTTCTGATATCATTCAGAGATGACTTCATTGACCCTGTTCTTGAACCAAACATTAATTTGCCCTAACGTACAGCTGGCTTTTATGTCCCACATCACCATGTTGAAAGTTTTATTGATTTTGAAAGAATGCGTGCAGCCTGTGCTTTCCCTTTGTACTAGTGCTAACACTAGAACCAAGTGTGTTTTCTTAGAAGGACTCTTAGGACACAAGAAAGAGGGACAAGAAGCAAAACTGTGTAGAGGAAATGGCCCGAGCTGTGGTTTAGGACCACCCTCATTCCCATCTGACCCCAGAAGAAGCTCAACAGACTGAACAGAAATTCTTCAAAGTTGTCCAAAATGGCCTCAGGTAACTCAGCCTCTTCATGGGTTTTACCTCAAGGTATCAGTTACTAGATTTGGGCTTTCCACAGGAGGGGAAAATGGGGCCAACCTTTAGCCTTCATTCAGATAGGGGTTGGAGAGGGAAGATGTTACCGAACAGTAATCATGCAGGGCAATAGTACTTTGCTCTGGGGAAGTTGGAAGCATAACTCTCTTCCTCCTGGTATCCCAGGTGCTTTATAATATACTTGATGCCTAGAGACACGCATACAGCGCTCTCTCATCATCCCTGGGTGTGAACAACTGGCCCGTCTGTCACTGTTCAATCAATTCATAGCTGTCGGCTTATAAACTGTTCATTATCTTGGCCTTGCTTGTGATAAAGTTTTAAGGATCCATCTATGTTTTCTCCCTATTTCCCTGGTGGCTCTCATGAATTTAATCTTAGGTTGGATGTCTGTACTTAGAAATTCAGCTCATGGTGGCAGAATGGGGAAAAGCTAATTGAAGTGGAATTGAAGCCGTGAACTTGACCACATTAATATGCCTCATAGACCAAACAAAAGGACCTCATTTGCTTTACCAAACTAGACTCTTCCCTGTGTAAAAGGTGAAGTCACCACCTGGATAGTTGCTATCTTTACAAAGAAATCTTAGTTCAGTAAAGTTTGAAAGTGTTCCTACTGTCCACTTAGAAAATCAAAGCCAGCTCGTACAAGCAAATAGCAACAGGAAAGATCAACATGATCTACTTTACATGGGGAGCATGAGTTGAACTGCAAGGTAAATAGTCTCCTCTGAGTTATTTAAAAACAGCCAGACAATATTAAATGGACACACACTGATTATCTTAACAGCCTGATGTAGAAACTAGAACCTCTTCAAAAGAAACAGCATTAGAATCACACCCGTAGCTCCTCATTAGAATAAAGGGAGCAAAGCAGACTGGGCTGTGGCTCTGCTGTGCTTGCCGAGTTGCCCTTGGGGCCTTGGCTTGATCCTTATGATTATGTGTAGGAAAAAACAAAGAAGGTGATTGAAATAAAAAGGAGACAGGTTGTGGCTTAAGGACAAGAAGAATGGGTTTAATGCATATTTTTCATTGGAAATAGATCCTTCTTTCACACACCTCAGCCAGACTGCTGTTTCCTCTCCCTCCCTCCACTCCTCTAAGCGCCCACCCCCACCTCCTGTCTCTCCTAAATCACTCTCCCTCAGTCTCGGTTTCCCTTCAGAAAAGAGCAGGCCTCCAAGAGATGGCAACCAAACAGGATTCAATACCATGAGGCAGAAGCTCTCCTATGGAGGCTGGACAAGGCAACCTAACAGGAGAGCAAAAGGTCCCAAGAGAAGGAAAGAATCAGAGATTCAGGGATTCCAGTTTTTGGAGTGCCACACACCTGTTAGCCAAGCTAACAGGTTTAACATATTCCTAGAGGACCTGATACAGAACAATGAAGACCCTGTGCTACCACTTCGGTCTCTGTGAGCCCACATAGGCCATATTCTCTGATTATCCTCCATCCCCTCTGTCTCCTACAGTCTTCTATCCTCCTCCTCCCTGAGGTTCACCAGTTCTGAGGGGGAGAGACCTGGTGGAGACCTCCAATTTATACCCTCACTCTCTGCATAATGGCCAGCTATGAGTCTCTGCACCCATTCCCATTTGTAATGGGATGAAACCTTTGTGATGACTACTGGACTAGACACCATTCTTGAAGTATAGCAGAATATCGTTAGGAATCATTTCATTGTTTTTGCTGTTGGTTGTCGTCTGTCTGGTGTGTGTGTGTGTGTGTGTGTGTGTGTGTGTGTGTGTGTGTTTATTTTGGCCAATTGTGTTTGGTTCTACGAAAGTTCTCTGGGCTCTCCAGTCTCTCATCCCTGCCCATCCTGGCAGTGTAGGTTACGGTTCCTTCTCATTGTGCCTCAAGTAAAATCAGATATTGGTTGGCCACTCCCACAAGCTCTTTGACACCATTGTCCCAGCACATCCTGTAGGCAGGACAGATTGTAGGCCTAGGATTATCTAGTGAGGTCTGTGTTCAGGTTTCTCTTTCCATAGCCTGGAGAGTACTCTCTGGCCAGAGACTGGAATGCAGGGGTGAAGGCTCCAAGCCCAGAACAGCTTGACCTCTGTATGTTCAATGAACACTGTGGACAGTGTCCTCAGCACTGGGACCACACAGTCATCTTTTAGAGTGACCCCCTTGTCCTACAATTAGCCTGGGATTTTTTTGGGGGGGGGGCAGAAGGGATCTCCACAGGACTCCCTTGGCCAACAACATAACCAAATGCAACCCAATCCCAGCACTGGAAAGATCGCCAGTTCACACTCCATATTCTCCATGAATTATAATTTTTGTTTTGTGACCCTCTTGTTGAAATTGACAGTTCTCCCTAAATGCCTTAATATTTGAATATTCAGTATCCCCAGTCTGGTAAAGCCAGATGCTAATATTTCCACACAATGGAGCTTCTTTCCCTTAGATTATGTGAGAGTTATGTTAGCATCGTGTCCAGAATTGAACAAATAAGTAAATAAAAGGGTTAAGCAGTCACTTCCGTTTTCCTTAACCTTTAGACTGAACAACTTCAAAAGTTTTTTAATACTGCATCTTTTAAAATGTGCATCATAATACAATTTAAGACACATTTCAATTGTTTGACCAATCTCAAAGCAGATGGAAGAAAAGCTGAATGGTTTTATTATTGTGAATGCCCACTCTATTTCATATCTTGCCACAACAGCCACTTTCCTGTGGAATATGTAGCAAGGTGGTCCTCGCTTGGTACTACAGGTACTTTCTGATCATACATAATGAAGAGTGTGAAAGGGAGCAGAAGTTTGGAGAGGGTCTTAGAAAAAGTCAACTGTGGTAAACAAAGTAGTAATGCTCAGTCCTGTCCATTTATTTTTACAGTTTTCACCCAGTATTTTATTTGCCAGATCTTTGCCTATCTCTCCATTACACTGTTAACTCTCTGAGCGTGGGGTTTCATTAACCCTGATTTAGTCAGCAGAGGTTATATTACAAGGAAGGTAAACTCCAAATTAATGGTTATAGAGATATGCAATGGTTTTTGGAGAATCTGTACTGTTCCAACTCTCTCTCTCTCTCTCTCTCTCTCTCTCTCTCTCTAAATGACTCATGCAATGACAGCTAACATGGTGACAGATATGATTATGAGAGATAGTGTCTTGGTTTTTAGTTCAGTGCTCTTTCAAACTAAGTAGTTTTTCTCTGCAACTGTATTAACAACTCTTGAATCCATTTGCCATCTTATTCCCTGTGAATCTAAAGAACACTGACATCCCCATAGTGCATTAGCTTCTTCTAGCCAACTCATGCACATAGGATGGAAGACTTTTCTTAGTCCACAACCAACATAATGCATATGAACATTGTATAAAAAGGGCCCTCACTGAACTCTCAAGGAAAAAAATTATGATCACAGCTACTTAATTATTTTTCAATTTAAAATGCACACCTTTTGGTAACTAAGAAAAGATGTCATCAGCTAATTTGATATGCCTTCCTCTAACGTAATTCATGAATACATAGGTTAGATGGGGTTTATGTCCCTGATGAACCTATCTGTGACACCAATCTACTGACAAGAGCAAGTATTTTCTGTTTTTCCCATGACATGACTTATTTGTTTTTAGAAAATTAGATTTCTATTTGATACATGGAGAATGTCTTAGAATAACAAACTCTGCCTTCTTTTGGGAATTGACCCACTCAGATGTAGTCTAATGTGATAGCAATGCTTTGGAAATAAAAAAGAGGAAGGAAGATGAGTAGACAGAAAAGGTATCATAACTTTTAACTTTTTCAGAGTTACAAACTAAAACTTTACTAGGACACCCTGTAGGTGTATTACAATTGCTAAGTACGGAGAGCTACACTATACTTTAAAAATATCTGTATATTTTTCTTATCATAACTGGGTAGTTATTCTGTTTAACATTCATTCCAGTTACAAAAATAAATAAATAAATAAATGTTCTGTCAAGTTGTGTACTTGGAAATCATGGCATGGAGATGGCTCTTTATACCTGCATGTCAATCACTGTCAATAAAAGAACCAGGAAATGGGGAAATGGCATCTCCCAAGGGCTTATGCAAATTCAGGGTGAGAAATGGAATTGGGATCTCAGGCCTACCATTTGAAAAAATCCAGCCCTCATAAATCCTGACAGTCCTGTCTCATGCCAAATCCACTCAAATCATGACAGAAGCAAGAGAACTGGCCACATTTATATGGAATTCACTAAGAATGCACAGCTCAGACTTTCAGAGAACTAGGCATCATGCTGTGTGATAAGCAGGCAGTTTGAGTCAGCAGCCTGCAAACATTCACACGTGTATTTAAGAGAACAATGACATCTGTCTGATAACTTCCACCATACTACTATCCTATCTGAAGTAAATTTACCTAAAGTTTAGTCTTTTTCCTTCATCTCACCATCCCACTAAAGACCTCAGTGCATGTCTCTGAGAGCTACACATAAACTACATAAACTGTCAAGAGTAGTGTTTTCACACAAAACTTCGGTAACGAATTATGAGGCCATCAACGTAACTTAGTGCTTACCATTCGTTAAGCACATGCAATATTTGTATCAAGAGGTACATGTTACCTACCAGTGAGGGAGGGGGGTATTTGATCACACTGTGAACCCTGAGTTTGCATTTGCATTAAGTAAATAAAATTAACTTTGGTCAGAAGCCTCAGTTAGCAGCTATTGAAGGAAAGTCATCTTAGAGTGTCAAAGGACATCTGGAAGAGATAGACACACCAGAAGCAGTAGGGAGGGGGCTCTGTGTGGCCCAGCTGTTTTAGTTTGGCAGAACTAGGTCTCTTTCTGAGATGCCAGCAAGGAGAGAAGGTTAGCTAAGTGCTACTCAACCTCTCTGACTAGCATGTTTTCAAGCCAGACTTTGAGTCTCCAATCTTATTTATAGACAGAACAATAGAGATTTTGTTAAAGCTACCTTTAGCAGCAGCTGAAAAGTCGGTGTCTGCAGGAACAGAATTCCTCCCAGGCTGTGGCCTGAGCAGACCACTGCCAGAGAAGCAAACTGGAAACTGGAGTTGCAGTTGCTATCTGAAAGATCAGTAGGTGAAGGTTCAACTACTGTGCCAAAGTTAACACAACAACAAACCTGTCTTTGCCACTCTGAAGGGTGATTCCTTCCAAGTTCTTTATACAAATCGTGAATGGAAGGGCCGGGATTCTAAATGGGGCTTACTAGGGGAAGGCTCTAGTATAGCATATAAGGTATGATGGGAGATGTCATTCTGTATATGATTCTCATACTGGTTAATAAATAAAGCATTGTTGGCCAATAGGAAAAAAAGATAGGAGGGACTAGGAGACAAGGAGGAAATAGGAAGTAGTAAGGAGGGTCAAGATGGAGAGTCTGGAGAGAGCTGGACGCCAGCCGCCTCCCCGGTAAGAGAAGGCCATGTGAAAATACATAGATCAGCAGAAATGGGTTAATAATTAAGGCAGAGCTAGCCGATAAAAAACAAGTAACCGGGCCAACAGCATTGTATCAAATACAGAATCTCTGTGTATTATTTGGGGCTGGCGGCATGGCGGCGGGACAAGACCAGCGGTGGCGGGCGGAAAACCCATACACGTTACAATTATGGTATAGATATGAATACTTTGTTTTGGAATGGATTTTCATTTATTGATACAATTTAAGGTCAATAAGGTGATATGTATATTTCTCCTCTTGTTTGTATAGCTCATTAGGAACGTAATGTATAATGTAGTACAGATTATAGATAATTACCTATGATAGTCAAAGCTTAGAGTTAAGTTAGTTAGGTTTTCAAGATACACAGAGATGTATTTGAGATAAATAGGCATTCTTCAAACCTTTCAAAGACCTACAGAATATGGCATTTAAAGTGGTTTAGGGTTTTTGTGACAGTGAGACATAATTGCTCTTGGCAATACCACCTGCACCAAAAAGAAAGATGGACATCGAAGAAATACATTATGAAGTTTGCTTCCAATATGGCAAGACTAGCCATTTGGATAAGATACTGCTCTTGTCTGGACTGTTTGACTTTATGCTGTATAAGCTGGACATGCAGGACCCACAGAAAAGTGACTTCTGATTCAAGATGGACATTGCTACAGAGATCCTGCTTCATGGAAGAGTCTTCGAGACAGTATGCAGGACACGGAGAAAAGTGACTGACAAACTGCCAATACAAGAAGACAGTTTAAAGTTTCCTGCGTTGCTAAAGAGTCTACTAGACACACTATGGCCTATGGGCTGAAGATAAAAGATTACAAAAGAACTTCGGGTGACCAGGCAGTGAGTTGTCTCTGTCATTTCTAGAGCTTATATATTATCCTTCTGTGGTCTTTGAGGGACTTGAAGACAGAGAGTTATGGTTACAGTTTTCCTTAGTATTAAAGATAAGTTACTTAGACTTTAGACACACAAAGATATGATAGATGATGGAATATTTTCTTCAAATCTTGCTAAATGTTAATGGACTAAATAGTGTTAACTGTGATTCTTATTTGATAACTGTTATATGATATATTTTGCTATGTTAAGGTTAAAACCCTTCTTTTTATTTAGACAGAAAAGAGGAGATGATGGGAGATGTCATTCTGTATATGATTCTCATACTGGTTAATAAATAAAGCACTGTTGGCCAATAGGAAAAAAAGATAGGAGGGACTAGGAGACAAGGAGGAAATAGGAAGT
Source organism: Phodopus roborovskii (assembly GCF_943737965.1). Lineage (NCBI taxonomy): Eukaryota > Metazoa > Chordata > Mammalia > Rodentia > Cricetidae > Phodopus > Phodopus roborovskii. The sequence goes on along the minus strand of NW_026125352.1, from coordinate 60,660 downwards.
AGTAAGGAGGGTCAAGATGGAGAGTCTGGAGAGAGCTGGACGCCAGCCGCCTCCCCGGTAAGAGAAGGCCATGTGAAAATACATAGATCAGCAGAAATGGGTTAATAATTAAGGCAGAGCTAGCCGATAAAAAACAAGTAACTGGGCCAACAGCATTGTATCAAATACAGAATCTCTGTGTATTATTTGGGGCTGGCGGCATGGCGGCGGGACAAGACCAGCGGTGGCGGGCAGAAAACCCATACTCGTTACAAAGGTAGTCATCAATCTCATTATCTGGGAAGGGCATTTAAGGTAGCCTCTCCACTATTGCTTAGATTGTTAGTTAGGGGTTGGTCATCTTTATAGATCTCTGGACATTTCCCTAGTGCCAGATTTCTCTTTAAACCTGTAATGGCTCCATCTATTATGGAGTCTCTTTTCTTGCTCTCCTCTGTTCTTTCCATGACTCACTTTTCCTGCTCCCTCATACCCTCCTCTCCCCTCCTCCTTTCCCCTTCTCTTTCTTCTAACTTCTTCTCCCCTCCCACCATGCTCCCAATTTGCTCCAGAGATCTTGAAGATTCCCCATGGAAAGCTTCCCCCTCCCTGCAGAGCACAAAGGGGATGGGATGGGGGTTGGGAAGGAGACAGGGGTGGAGGAGAGGGTGATGGAATTGGGACTGACATGTAAAACAAGCTTGTTTCAAATTTAAATAAAAATTATCATAAAAATGAAAAAGAAAAGTCATCTACTTTCCACACATACTTTGTATCTAGAACACTGGATGATTTGAAACTAGTTTTTAAGTTGAAGTTCAAAAATGGGTAAATAAAGATTTTATTTCAAATGATGGGTAACATTCTACAACCATGCTGATGGGTATAGTTATATGCCTTTATATAGGTGAATACCACGATTATGTGTCCAGTTTGGTCTTTGTCTCACATCTTCCCAGCATCTGCTTGCTTATCACATTGTTACCTGTGTTGTCTTCTTAGAGTCCATCTGATAAGATTACAACATTTTTTAAGACTGTCCAAGATTCCATCTTCCTCTACTTACTCTACCACTAGGATTACAGACATGTGCCAGCACATCCAACATCTATGTGGGTTCTGGGGATCCAAACTAAGCTCCCTGTGTTTGAGCAGAAAGATTACCCACAAAGCCATCCCCCAACCTCAGTCTATAAATTTTGGGTTATAGACTATTGGAAATGCACAAAACTATCATTGCTTAAACATTTTTTAAACATCTTTTATTCTATTATGTTAATTTACCTTTCTTAGAACACATTTAAATAATCTAAATATATATGCTTAAATATTTTATTTGAATTGATTCAAATTACAATTGAATTTCATAAATATCTTCAAAGTCTGTAACCTAAACTTTATTCTTTCTTATGAAATCACAGGTTTAAAATTTTATTACAGCTAGGCATATCATTCTCCAGGGTCTAGCCCAGCGAATTGTATCCTCTCCTCCATTCCCTCTTTACCCAACAAGCCAGATCTAGTCTGGGTCCAGCATTCAGTTGCTCAGCCTAGTACCACCATCTGTTATGCAACCAATATGTAGGCTTCAGCCAAGATCCACCTGCCTTTTTGACACCCAGACCCCCGCCATGCCACATCCATCCCCTCCATACAGCCAGATCTACCAGGATCTGGATCCATGACACACTCCAGGCCTGGGGCCAGGGCACACACATCCTATACAGCAGCTCAATCCTCTTAGTCCACCTGACTTCTTTCTGTTAAAGCCATTTCTAATCTCTAGGACAAACCTGCCCATATATCCTCTCTGTTACCACAACCATCTCTGTCTACATTAAACACAGAACTAAGAAGAAAAGTTCACATGTCCAGATCTCATAGCAAAACAAAACAATATTAAGTATTAACCCTGTCTATCGCCTCTGAAACTCAACAGTCTTGAAGCAAAGGTGGCAATAAACTTCATCTAAGAATTTGGGAGTTTTAAAAAGACACAAAGGAAGAACTGAATGAAATTAAGGCAAATAAATGCTTCAGTGGTGCCCTGGAAGAGGGGCTAAAAGATTAAAAGAGCCAGATGTTCAGGGTGGTTGCTGTGAGGCTGTATCTCTTAGGAATGTCAGAAGCTACACTCATAACGTCTTACACCAAGAGATATGAACATATATATACATATATATGCATATACTGCACTTGATAGTTCTGACTTCCCTTTCAGCCTATTATACTCACCTGATATAGTGATGGATGATGCAATTTCATTCAATTAAATATAATTTATGCTTTTAATCATAAGTACCCACATGACATATGTGATAAGATATGGACCCTGAAAAAAATAGATGTCAATAGTTAATAAAAGTCTAATCTAAATAAAGTTAATGTTCAAAAATTGTTGCATATTACTTTTATATTCATTCATCCTAGTATGAATTTCGTATCTTGCTGACTCTGGGCCTTATAGTGTGTAAAATCTTGGATTGCAGGAAGAAAACTCAAGATGCAGGGTATACAAGGAATGTGCTATGTTCAGATAACTATAACCTAAAATCTGATGCACAGGGGCCATAAGTAGATAATAGAAGTGTCTATAGAGGGCCAATATGAAAAAATTTAAATTTTAAAATTTTGTCTACACTACTTCTCATGGAAGTCTGTTATCAGGAATTCATAATTGCAACCACAGTGTCCTCCTGTGGCAGTAAGATAGTTCTACAAAATAATAAAAAGATTTCAATGCATTTTCATATACTTTTAAACACTGTAAGTTACAGAGTGGCAGGGAAGTGGCCCAGGGTCTCCATGTTTCCCCCACATGTCTTCTAGCCCGGATGTTTCTTTATGGAGCCTGGTTTTAGATGAGAGTTCTTGGAAAGAGGCTGTGTTTGCACACCGATGGCTGACTGGAGTTGTAGTACTCAGAGGAGATGGGAAGCCATGGGTCCAGAGACTAATTAAGATGTACCGTGCTAGTTTTACCCCCAGACAATCAATCATTGTTCACCTCTGTGTTGGAACTAACATCCTGTGATGAATACATAAAAACCTCTGACTCTATTAACTTCACAGATCCACTGGCTTCCACCATCTTAAAAACAAAACAAAACAAACAAACAAAATCAACAAACACCAATGACAACACCATCTGATCCTTATAGGAATGCTTTCTCCATTTTGTTGTGACCACCTACCTGATGACCAACGTATTTCAAACTTGCCTTGATCCACAGGTTTTCTTTGCTAAGTAAAACTTAAAAATTTCATGAAATTGAAATTGTTTCCACAGGAACATGGAATTTGGAATAACCTAAATCTATATTTCCTGGGCTATGGTCACTCAAAGTGGCTCCAGAATAAATTGTCTCATATTCTCTTTCAGATGAGAGCTGTGATTTTTATATTGACAGTATGGTGGTAAAAGCCTGCTGTCCTTGCTTTCAAGAGGGGGGGGGGTGTATGATTTCTGGAATAGTTTATGCTACAGACCTGGAGCCAAAAATCTGTGGAAAAATGCCTGGGGGAGGTAAACAACCCAACTCAATAGATAGGAAACACGGGCACATCTACACTGTAAATTATAGATGAACCTAATCCTACTGATGTGATATGGGCTCCCTTTTCCTGGGTCTCCTGTGGTCTATGGTTACTGACATGGGGGTTGGAGAGCTTTTGTTTTGTCTCATTTCTCTATTCAACCTCTCCCTATGCTCCATGGTTCCTTAAGAGTGTCCCCGTGTATTCGACCATAAGATAACAGCCCATGAGAAGTAAAATGAGCCAAATCATTCATTAATTTGAGTGTGGGTCTCTAGGAGCATCAATTCCAGCCCCATAATAAAATCAACATCAATACCTGAATGCATCTCATTTACTTTTGGTATCTCAAAAACTATACACGCATCTACTCAACACGTTCACAAAGATTTTGAGCTTAGCCAGTAATGGCAGAAACAACAAATGTGAAAAAAATATTTTATCCTCCACATTTTTATTTACTTGAGGACAAAATTAATTTTGAGATAAACTACATACTTGCGGACACAGGACAAACGAAAATTGGCTCGTGTGTGTGTGTGTGTGTGTGTGTGTGTGTGTGTGTGTGTGTGTGTGTGTGTGTGTGAATTGTACAAATCTATTCCTCAGGACAGACCCGGGATAATCAATCGCTGGCCTCGAATCTGAAGCCTGCTAAGCAGCTAACCTGTGAGGCCAAGTGAGAGGATGAGAGCCTGGGGTTCCACTCTCTGCGAAGTCACAGCCCAGACACTCCAGCAGCTGGTGGCTTTTCTGGGTGAGGTTGGTGTGAATGGAAAGCGACAGCAGTGTGCTTCCTGTCACATTTGAATGAGCAGCTACGTGACGGGGAGACTTTTCCTGTCAACACAATAACCGTGTCCGCGTGAGGGCCTGAACTTAACGTGTTATTTTCCCCCTGGAGGGAAATTGTTATCTAATAAGTGAAGACTTCATTCAACTTACATTTTAAGTGTCTGCCGCTGACAGGCACTGAGATGACCTGGGAAGAAGTAAGATTGTTTCCAAGAGTGCTGTGGTGTGCTGAGGAGGAAGGAAGCAATGCTGGCAGCACTGGTAGGCAGGTTTCTAACAAGGGCAAGGAAGACAGCGAGGCTTTGCAGGACCAAACAACGCCGCGTGGTGGGCAGGCAGGACATTTGCATTCAAAACGATTGTGGCTGTGGAAACTCATGTTCATAAAGAGGGCCCCCGCTATTCCCACCTGTGTAGTATGCTGTGTGCGGTGCATTAGGTAAAGAAACAGGCTATAACTGTTGTGCAAAAATGGTCTGTGCCTGCCAGTGAATTCTAAGGAACTCTCATTACTAAGAAAGCAGAACTATGTAAAGGTACTGGGTCAGATTTGGTGCTTAATGCTGTATTATGCTTTCTTTATGGCCCTTCTTTGCTCCAAGATCCAACTTTCTCTAGAATAAAACACTAATATCCTTCCTAGTCTAAACCTTTATCATCTATTCCACTCCATTCCATTTCGAGCCTCTCAGAAACTGAAAATCGATCCCAGCAGATGTGAGGCAGTGCTGTCAAGTAAACCCTGCTTGACTTTATTTTCTCTGTATTTTGGGCCAGCCATGGCAGGTCTGTTAAACTTGCCAATAGACTCGAAGACCTTCTCTACACTCTTGGTGCATTTGTGCTTATGACTAACTTCCAAGTGCCCTGTGATTCATCTGCTATTTCCCATGTGTCTATTTTAGACTTGCCAGCAGGAAAAGCATTTCTAAAATATGGTGTGTTTTAGCAGTGTCTCTTGAAAATGACACATGCCTCCTAGACCTCTGTACCACCCAGGCAGATCCCAGGCCCACTTCCTGTAAAGGCGCTGTAACCAGGGTATTTCTCCCCTTTTATGGAAAACAGATTTTTTAATCATATAATATATTCTGATAATGGCTACCCATCCTTCTGTCTTTCCTAGTTCTGCCTTACATCCGCTCTTACCCAGAACCATTGCATTCCATCAGAAAACAAGTAGGCTTCCAGGAGACAATAATAAAATATAATATGACAAAACTAAAACATTGGAATTGTGCAGCACAAAGGAACAGAAATAAAAGATATAAGATACAGTGATGCACTCATTCACACACTCAGGATTACCTTAAAATTCAATTAAAAACCATAGCATACATGCAAAGGACCTGGTATAGACCCATGAGCACTCCATGCATGCTACCTTAGTACCCAAGTTCTTACATGGATTGACCATGTTAATTCTTGGTGTCCTCCATCCCCAGTGGCTCTTACATACTTTGTACCTCTTTTTCTGCAGGGTATCCTGAGCTCCCTTGGGGGGAATGTGATGGAGACATCCATGTCAAGTCTGAGTGTTCCAGTTTCTCTGCCTGTGGGTCTCTTTATTTGGTTCCATCAGCTGCTGGAGGAAGCTCCTGCTCCAATGATGAATGAGCAAGGTACTGATCTATGGACATAGCAAATGCCACTACGAATCATTTTATTGTAACTATTTAAAAAAAAAAAAAACAATAGTTTTACTCTACATCTCTGGGCTACCTAGTCTCAGGTTCTGGGTCACCCAAGCAGTGTCAGATATGGGTTGTATCACATGGAGGGGGCCTTAAGTCAAATCAGATACTGGTTGGTTACTTCCACAATCTTTGTGCCGCCATTGCACTAGCGCGTCTCACAAACGGAACAGCGTGGTTGATAAAAGGTTTTGTGCCTGTGTTGGTGGTTACATTTCTCTCTTGATGGTATGGAGAGTTCCTTCTTGTGGCATAGGTGCTGGAACATAGGGGTGAAGGCTTTATGTAAGAGCTAGCTAGGGATGTGCATGTTTAATGAGTGCAGGTGTAGGGGTTGTTTTGGGTTTCCATGCTTCCCCCTTAAATTGCCCTTAATTTTAGCACTCTTTCCTACCCATTCTCCTCTTCTGTCTCCCTTCTCACTTGATCCTTCTGTTTGAGCTCACTCATAAATCACAACTATCTATATTATTTCCTTTTCTGGGGAAATCTTCTGACCCTAGTCCCTTAGTCTATATCCAGCCTCTGTGTTTCTACACACTATAGCTTGGTTGTCATCCACTTAACAGCTAATTAGCTACATATAAACAAAGGCATGCCATATTTGTCTTTCTGAGTTACCTCACTTAGGAGAATTTTTCTAGTTCTATTAATTTACTTGCAAATTTCATGGATTCATTTATTTTTAATAGCCGAGTAACTCTCTGTTGTGTAAATGTACCACATTTTCTTTAACCATTCTTGGGTTTGAGGGATACTTAGGTTGTTTCCAATTTCCGGTTGTTATGAATGGAGTGTCAATGGACATGCTTGAGCAAGTGTCTCTGTGGAAGAATGAAGCAGTCATTTGGGTTTATACCAAGAGGCAGTAAGGCATGATTCTGAGGTAGATAGATTTCCACATTCCTGAGCAATCAATACCCTGATTTCCATAGTGTTATATAAGCTTACACTCCCACCAACAATGTGTGTCTTCCCTTACTCCAGATCCTCACCAGCATGAGCTGTCCTTTGTTTTATTCATCTTAGACATTCCAACAGGTGTAAGATGAAATCCCACCTTGGATTTGCATCTTCTGATCACTAAGGACGTTGAACATTTCCTTAAGCATTTCTCAGTCACTTGAGTTTCCTCTTTTGGAAGTGTTCTGTTTAGATCTATACCCCACTTTTAAATAGAATCATTTGTTTTATTGATATTTAGTCTTAAAATAATTCTTCATATATTTTGTATATGAGCCCTTTGTTGTACATGTATTGGTAAAAGTCTTTTCCCATTCTGTAGACTGTCATTTTGTTGGAATGATGATCTCCTCTGCCACCCAGAAGCTTTTTTGTCTCATGAAGTCTTGTTTATTAATTATTGATCTTAGTGTATGTGCTAAATAACAACTGTGCCAATGAGCTTAAAACTATTCCCTACATTTTCTTCAATCAGCTCAGTGTATCTGGTCTTATTTTGAGGTCTTTTATTCAACTGTACTTCAGTTCATGTTGGATAATTATGAATCTATTTGGATTCTTCTACATGTAGCCATCCAGTTTGACCATCACCATCTGTTGAAGAAGCTATCTTTTTTTCCCAAGTGTGTGTTTCTGGCTTATTTATCAAAAATCAGGTGTTCATACCCACATGGCTTTATGCATAGATCTTCAATTTGATTCTATTGATTAGCATGTCTGTTTCGTTCCAATACCATTCTTTATTATTACTATACCTCTGTTGTACAGCTTGAAATTGGGAATAATGATACTTCATTATTTAGGAATACTTTAGCTATCTTAGAGGTTTCTTTTTTATTTTTTCACATGAAGATGAAATTGTCCTTTTAATACTTTTGAGGAATTACATTGGAGTTTTGATGGGTTGAGTGCATTGAATCTGTAGGTTGTTTTTAGTAGATGGCCATTTTTCCTATATTAATCCCACTGATCCATGAACATGGGAGATGTTTCCATCATATAGGTGTTTCACCTGCTGGGTTATGATTACTCAGAATTCTATATTATTTGAGATTGTTCTGAAAGGTGTTCATCTGTTATTTTTATATAATAGGATTATTAATTTTTGTGGGTTAGTTTTGTATTGAGCTACTTTGCTTAAAATATTTATCAGCTGTAGGAGTTTCCCAGTGGAAATTTTAGGGTCATGTATGTATACTATCATTTCATCTGCAAATAAAGATATTTTGGTTTTATTCTTTCCAATTTGTATGTCCTTGAGCTCCTTCACTTGTTTTATTTCTCTCGTTAGATTTCAAGTACTGTATTGAACAGATATGGTAAGAGTGGAAAGTCTTGTCTTGTTGCTGATTTTAGTGGAATTGCTTTGAGTTTCTCTCTGTTTATGTTGATGTTGGCTATGGTCTTACTGTAAGCTCTCTTTATTATATTGAAATGACTTCATTATATCTCTAATCTCCAGAACTTTTATCATGAGGAGTGGTTGGCATTAACTCATCTTTAAATGTCTGAAGAGATTTTTAAAAGGTACATGTCCCTCAACCTGGCTATCAGACCATTAAACAGTGGATCCAAGAAAACAAAAGCAAACTGAACAAACAACAAAAACAGACTTCCTCCAAGAATCCTATGATGAGAGAAGAGAAAGCCTACCACCTAAGCCATGTAGAACCAAACTTTCTCACAGAATGAGTTTACAACTTGTCATATAACCTCATAGGAGACATTGGAACACAGACAATGATTAATGAGATCACACTTTGTCTTGGGACTGCTTAAATATGCATAACTGTGTCCCTGTACTTAAACCTTAACATTACTGCAGGACCTTGAAATTTGATTTGCTCTGTAAGTCTCGCTGAATCTCTGTCTTCTTCCCAATGTGACTACACCAAACAAATTTTTTTTGTTGATTTTCACTGTGCATTTTGGTGGGAGTGTATGCTTTGGAGACATGTGCTAATTTGGGATAAATGGATGAACTTTGCTTGCTGGTACATAGGCTGTGACCACAAATCCTGTAACAATCTATCCACCACTGCCAATAGCTTTGCTCTTGCACTGTTTGGAAAGGGATCTCTTTCTCAGTCCAGAGGCTGGTAGCATTGGGAGCCAGTAAGTAAAGTCTACTGAGCTATGTTTTGAGAATTTTGAGAGGGAGCAAAAAACTTTCTCCTGTCAGCTTGATACTTCAGAGGGATATTGAAGACACTTTGTTTCTACAGCATGCTGTTGGGCCCAGAAGACAAGCAGGCTCTCTGATCATAGGCCAGGCATCCAAGACTCTATCCTTATTTAAGGTTCAGGTTTAAGCATAGCTCATTATTTGTAAACATTACTTGTCAACAAGTCAAAGATTGAAATTTTAAGCATTTGTCACTATCCTACCTTGCCACACTACAAAATCTATTGCAACATTTTCTTTAATCCTTTTAATTATTATTTTTTTTAAAAAGCTACTTTGATTCCCAGGGGGTATTATTCTATGATCTTTAGTTGATATCACTTGCATGTGCCTGTTTGTATGTGTGTTTGTATGCAACAAAGAGCTGTTTTAAAGGGCTCTGATGCAAGCATGGATATAGTGCGTGAACTGTGATGAGATTTCTAAGACTTCTAAAGCTTGGAAGTGGTCATGTAGAATAAATCATTTGTTCTCTGATTCTGTTATTAGAGAATGCTCCAATGAGTCAGCTGGGTTACCTGAGTAGGGGAATAAGGATTGAGAATAGGCAGATAAAAGAAATAGAGACAGAAACACAGATAGACTCTGGAGGACCGCCCAGTCCATGCCTTCCAGCACAGTGGAGAGCCACTAGTTTAATTTACACACTGCTTACATACAAAGTAGAGGCAAAGCAGAAAAAAAGGAAGGAAGGAAGGAAGGAAGGAAGGAATGAAGGAAGGAAGGAAGGAAAGAAGGAAGAGAAGCATAGTCAATTAACTAGCTTCTGCACTGTCCTTGAACCTAGTGGCAGCCGGGTTCACTATTTATCACATGAGTCCTGGTAGCAGCTAGCAGCTTCATTCCCTATCTCTATGTGTCTTTTGGCTGGCGTCAGAAGCTTGTTAGTTAGATAATATGCTCTTTTCCATGAGATTAATCAGAACTTTCTTGTGGCTCTCAAGGAGACTGAAATTAGCAAGCTTGAACTCTAATGTCTTATAAGTCAGAATAGACTCCAGATGGAAACTGAGTCACTATGGGCTCCCAAACTATGTGAGATCTGAAATTTCAAACTCATTAAATCAAAACAAAAAGTCTAGAATAATCAAACATTTATTATTTCATACTTTCATATCATGGTTTAATAAGGATCAGGATAAACAAATAGGCCGAATAGGTGTGTGTAACGTGTATGGTTTTTTCTGCCCGCCACCGCTGGTCTTGTCCTGCTGCTGCGCCGCCAGCCCCAAATAATACACAGAGACTCTGTATTTGATACAACACTGTTGGCCCAGCTACTTGTTTCTTATCGGCTAGCTCTGTCTTAAGTATTAACCCATTTCTGCTGATCTATGTTTTTCTCTTACCGGGGAGCCGGCGGCATACTGCTTTCTCCAGACTCTCCATCTTGACTCCTCCTTACTACTTCCTATTTCCTCCTTGTCTCCTAGTCCCTCCTATCTTCCTTTCCTATTGGCCAACAGTGCTTTATTATTATCCAGTATGAGAAACATATACAGAATGACATCTCCCATCATCTCCTCTTTTCTGTTTAAATAAAAAGAAGGGGTTTAACCTTAACATAGCAAAATATATAACACAACAGTTATCCAATAAGAATCACAATTAACAATATTTAGTCCATTAACATTTAGCAACATTTAAGAAACTATTCCATCATCTATTCCATCTTTGTGGGTCTAAAGTAACTTATCTTTAATACTAAGGAAAACTATAACTATAACTGTCTTCAACTCCTTCAAAGACCACAGAAGGATAGTATATAAGCTCTAGAAATGACAGAGATATCTTGCCTTTTCAGTCACCCGAAGTTCTTGTGTAATCTTCCATCTTCAGCCCATAGGCCATAGTGTGTCTGACAGACTCTCCAGTAAAGCAGAAAACTTTAAACTGTCTTCTTGTATTGGCAGTTTGTCAGTCACTTTTCTCTGTGTCCTGCATACTGTCTCGAAGACTCTTCCATGAAGCAGGATCTCTGTAGCAATGTCCATATTGAATCAGGAGTCACTTTCCTGTGGGTCCTGCATGTCCAGTTTATACATCACAAAGTCAAACAGTCCAGACAAGAGCAGTATCTTGTCCAAATGGCTAGTCTTGCCATATTGGAAGCAAACTTCATAATGCATTTCTTTGATGTCCATCTTCCTTTCTGGTGCAGGTGGTATTGCCAAGAGCAATTATGTCTCACTGTCACAAAAACCCTAAACCACTTTAAATGCCATATTCTGTAGGTCTTTGAAAGGTTTGAAGAATTCCTATCTATCTCAAATACATCTCTGTGTATCTTGAAAAACCTAACTAACTTAACTCTAAGCTTTGACTATCATAGGTAATTATCTATAATCTGTACTAATTTTATTTCTATATAAACACAATACCTAAACAAGAGGAGAAATACACATCCCACAAAATTGACATTAAATTGTATCAATAAATGAAAATCCATTCCAAAACAAAGTATTCATATCTATACCATAATTCCCTTTTTACCTTTAAAAAGAATTGGCTATGATCATTAACCATTTATAACCAAGTCCATTTAAATGAAAACAAACATTTATAAACAATGTTTGGGAATTTGGGCGTCGTTCTTTCCAAACCACTTCCTGCTGATAGGGGGCGCTGTCATGGGGATCCTAAGAAGATGTAGAAATCCTGGCTGTAGTCTGCAAGTCTGCCTTGTTCAAGCTGTTTTGAATGTTGGATCATCAGGAACTCTGTTTCAGGGGGCCTGGCTTGATCAAACCACATTAGTCTGGAAGGAATCCACAGCTTTTTATTTTCTGTGGAAACAAAAATAGAAATCCTTTTCCCCAGTAACTTGTCCTTGAACTTAAATGTTGGAGTCAAAGCATTTTTAAAATATATAAATTGAATTAATCCAGCAGCATTTCCTTTAACAGTTGTTGTTTCCTCAGCAGTCAAACAATACAAAGACAATATAATACCGTACAGTATACAAATTTTCTCCATCTGTGGCTTTTTATTATTCTGTTTCTTTTCTATTTTTTGAGACAGGGTTTCTCCTTGTAACTCTTATCTGTCCTGGAATTTACTCTGCATACCAGGTTTACTTTGCAAATCACAGAGATCTGCTTGCCTCTGTCTCTCAAGTGCTGGGATTAAAGGCGTGTGCCACTACACCCAGTTCCTCTTTGTCTTTTTTAAACTCATTTTATTTTTTTTTTCATGTCTCCTTATTTTAAAACACACTGTAAACCTTTAGATTCTTAATATGAATCTGTCTTTACTGTAAATTTTTATCTTCATCTGGCCACAAGTCTTTATCTGTTAAACAACATTGTTAAAATGAAAGTCTTTGTTGTTTCTGCCGTGGTTTATAAAAGTTGGTGGCGGCTATTTTACCACCAGCACTGAAAGCGGCGCTCACTGCCTTGATCTGCATGCTGCCGGCTTGGAGATGTGGTCACTGCCATTACCATCTCTCATACACACCAATAAATTGTTAGCAGAGTTTCTTAAAAGCCCTGTGCTTTTTTGCCGCTTATGCTGAGTCAGGAACCTTCCCTTAAAGGAGCCGCGCAATCTGCTTGTCTCTAGCAAGTCAGAGTCCAACTGAGAAAAATGCTGCTACCAAGAAACCTTGCTTGTCTCTGTTCTTTTGTTTGTAAAACCTGTTTTTAAGCTTTTGTTAAATTTTAAGTGGAAGTTCTTATTAGCCACGTGGGCGCCATTTGTAACGTGTATGGTTTTTTCCGCCCGCCACCGCTGGTCTTGTCCTGCTGCTGCGCCGCCAGCCCCAAATAATACACAGAGACTCTGTATTTGATACAACACTGTTGGCCCAGCTACTTGTTTCTTATCGGCTAGCTCTGTCTTAAGTATTAACCCATTTCTGCTGATCTATGTTTTTCTCTTACCGGGGAGCCGGCGGCATACTGCTTTCTCCAGACTCTCCATCTTGACTCCTCCTTACTACTTCCTATTTCCTCCTTGTCTCCTAGTCCCTCCTATCTTCCTTTCCTATTGGCCAACAGTGCTTTATTATTATCCAGTATGAGAAACATATACAGAATGACATCTCCCATCAGGTGTGCCATAAAAGAGGGACACACAAATCAAAATGTGGGCACACCACATACATGTGACTGAAATATGATGCCTGAAGTATGAAGGTAAATAATTAGGAGAGGGGAGAAGAAAGCATGTGAGGTGTGCCTACAACTCAGAACACAGAGAAGGAGAAGTGTGGAAAATAAAGGGGCTGTCTCCAGGAGATAGGTAAGGTCAAGAAAGTACATCTGGGAGGAGGGTAATTAGGGAGAGTTGCTCAGGGTGCCAGAGAAGGCACATCTGTCAAGGGAAGCAAATCCTGAAAAGCAACACTTGAATTTATCTGCTCTTTGTATAACACCCAGCTGCCACTCAGATTACCTAGTTCTCTCTCGATAAGCTGAAGCTAATGACTGCAGCTATCATTTGCAATGCAACACAGAAATTGCAGCATCCCATTTACTACAGTTAAGAAACTGACATTTATCACTCCATTCACCAGAGCACTACAGGATTTACTAAGATGAGATATTCTACATGGGGAAGACTCAGAAAAATAAGAACATTGGCTGTGAAAGTTCAAAATGTGACATTTATTCAGAAAGTTGTCATAATATGGTGTAGGTACCTACTTTTAAATAATGCAGTTTCGAGCAAACTCTCTCCGGAGTAAAGGCATCTCCTACCACAGCTTCAATTGTGAGATGTGATTTCTATTTGAGGAAATGATGTGGTTATTGCCCCAGGGAAAAATAATGAACAGGATCTTTCTTCTTTGCCTTGCTGAGCTGTACACATACCTGCTTCTCCAAGCAAAAACATACAATCTTTTCTTTCATGCCACAAGTTATTGTCTCACTTTTAAGCCTGTTTGTACACATCAAAATTCAGGAAAACAGTGGACACCAGTCTTTAAACCAAGACATGTGATCTTAACCACACAAGTAATTTAAGTTCTTTTTCACTCAAGAAATCTAATGTATTTTGTTTCAATTAGGTCAATCTTTGTAGCACTTCTTGACCATGGCAGCATCCTTCCTTCCTTCCTTTCCTCCTTCCTTTCTTCCTTCCTTTCTTTCTTTCTATGATTGTGTATTCTATTCTTCAGTGGATCTTATCTCCTCTCCATTTCTGAATATTTCCAAGATATGCTTTTGAACTTCAGTTGTCCCCTCAGTGTCTTAGACTGTCTCTCTGTTACTGTGAATAAACACGTTATCAAAACAATATTAGGGTACGAAGAGCTTTACTTCATCTTATATCTCCCAAGTCATAATCGATTACCAAGGGAAGCCTGGGCATGAGCTTAGGTAGAAACTTGGAATCAGGGACTAAAGCAGAGACCAGCAGGAGCACAGCTTACCCCCTTGCTTCCTCTGATGTGCTCATCATTTCCATTCTTTAGATAACCCAGGAGCAGCACTGTCCACAGTAGGATCTCCCTTATCAATTAGAAAGTAATAAAACTGTGATCCTGTAGGCCAATCTGATGTAAATAATACCTTGGTGGAGTTTCACTATCTAGGATTGTATCAAGTTGATAAAACATCTAACCAGTATGCTCAGCCTCTTTATCTTTGTTTCTACCTCCTGTCTGTTTTGGGTACTGTTATTTACTTTACACATCCCCTTTGGCAATTTTGCATCCTCCAAGGATTTAACATGATGATGTGGATGTCATATTTCAATCAAGAGCCATAGGAAGAGATGGCCAAATGGCTTAGGGACTTTCCCTAAGGGGTGTTGGCTTTTTGATGTAGCGCTTCTACATTTGGTAGCCAGTTTCTTGTGTTGATAGTTCCTTGACTTATTTTTATCCACTTCCCAGAGACAAACAAAATCAAGAGAAAGACATTGTCTTTGTAGGTCCATGAGATGTCCGACAGTTGGATGTTTCCATTCTAGAAACAAGAAACATGACCCAGGAAGTATTTTTAGAACCAATGAAAAATTAAATAACTTTGTAGGTAAATTTTTATCATTGTGGTTTTGAATGAGAATAACTCATATATTCAAATGCTTTGTCCCCAACAGGAGGAATAGTTTGGGATAGATTAGGAGGGTTTGCTTTGTCGGAGGAGCTGTGTACTGGGGGGTGGGTTCTGGGGTTTCATATTTCTGTGCCATTCCCAGTTAGCTCTCTGTTTTTCTAAAAAGACACGTGACTGTGTATCAGATGTAAGTGGTCAGCTACTGTTCCAGCTCCACATCTACCTGCCTGGTGCCATGCTCCCTGCTGTGATGATCAATGACTCTAAACCTCTGGAACTGTGAGCCCCAGTAAACTTTTTCTTTTGTAGATTGGTTGTCGTGGTGTCTTGACACAGCAATGGGAAAACTGACTTAGACAACATCATTGTCTCTATGTTAGGGCAATTTAGAAAATCAGAACTCTGCCACGTCTTTCCTGAATGGCTTGGTCTTGTAGACCTGACAGGGATGTCCCAGGAATGATGAAATGGCAGACTTAGAAGAAAGGACAGATAGAGATCCAGAAAGGCAGGGAATCAGGATTGTGCTTGTGCTGATTGGGGCACCTACTACAAAAACCAGAAACTCAGCTCATTTGTAATGTACAGATCATGGAGAAGGGGTTAGCTAGTTGGTGGGAGGTCTCTGTAAGTCAGAAGGATCACAGTATAAACACCCAAGGATAAAGCTCAGCCACTGTTTTCTACATTGTTGCATTTGTCCTCAGACTAAGGGAAGAGGCTGCCATTCCCAGGGCTCCAAGGCACTGTAGTCCTTTACGTGGCTGTGCTCATGTGAGCTATACATATTCACTCAAGATTTCCTTTGCTTCCCTAGTGACAAGGATCATGGAATTCTCTAACACAGTGGTAATTATAAAGGCCATCCCAACCAGCATGCTAATCAGAGTCCCACGAGATCCCCTGCTATGTGGTTAGCCATATACCCCTTCCTGTGTAAGATCTGTCCTTGCCACCAGAAACACAGCTTCGTGTTACTTGGAATTAAGGTTTTCTTGTGCTCTAATAACTGACCTCTGGCTTCCATGTGAGGAGAGAAGTAGCCAAGTTCAATAACCAGAAATGAAAGGAGTACTTCTGGGATGGCTTAGTCTGAGGCAATATTCCTACAAATACCTTTTATCATTCATCTCATGTTAATATTATCAGGATTGCATTATATGTATAGTCATAGTTCACTAGAGGAGCAGCATAACAGATAAAATGACTACTTATTAAAGAAAGGATTTACTAAATTGCCTACACATTAGGGTTGAAATAGTCCAGCAACAGCTATATCACACCGGACAGGTAAAGACCACAGTGGTTGCTCATTCCATTAAGCTGTGTGTCTCGACACAGTTGGAGGAGGCTAACAATGGCTGCCCACATGTGAGAAGCTGAGAACCCACTAGTTGCATAGACCATGAGGCTAATATATGAGTGTTTCCAATATTACACTGAAAGAAATATAACCTCAGAAAAGCTGATTATTATATCACTTAAATAAACAACAACAGCATTAAGCTAAATGTGTTCAGTGGCTGAGAGAAGGCCAGTAGGGCAAGAAGCAAATAATTTTCCTTCCTCCATGTCTTCTATTTCTTTGTTTGTTTGTTAGTTCCTTACTCCCTCCCTCCCTCCCTCCCTTCTTCCCTCACCCCTCTCTCTCTCTTTCTTCTCTCTCTCTCTCTCTCTCTCTCTCTCTCTCTCTCTCTCTCTCTTTCTTTTAACTCTGGGATAATACCAAGAGGTGTTGCTGACATTTAAAGTGTATCTTCCCCCACCAATTAAGGCAATCCAGCCAATCCTCCACATACTCACCCATAGGTCAACCTGGTGTAGACAACTGCACAATTGAGGGTCCCTTCTTAGATGATTCTAAGTCATGGCAAGTTGACCTTTAAAACCAACCATCACATATGTTCTAATTTCATCTGAAATGTGTCAAAGCTCTGTATACAATGATCTTCAGCTACTCCTGGTTTACTTTTGGGGTGGGGGGATGGGGGGCTCCAGACATTATAAAAACTCGTGGCTCAGCTCTACTGCATTGTTGTAAATTACACACGCAAATTCAAGTTCATCATCTTCCCCTTTCCCTTCACTCTTTCCCCCAGATTCTTAACAAACCCCTGTAGGTCCCCATTTCATATATTTTAAACAACGGTTTACAGTGTTCTTCAATGTCATTATTTTATTTGAATTACCACTTAACGCTATACCCACTTTCTTGCTTGCATCTACTTTAGAATGTACTGAGTCTCAGCACATTCATGGTCTTTGAGTTCTTCAATACTTTGAACAACTCTTCACTACACTTCGGTTTCTCATTGCTCTTGTGTCTGTCTATCCACTGTAACAGCATCATGCTATTTGGAACCCATTCTTAAGACATTTCTGCTCCACAGGCTCTGTTGCTTCTTTCTGAACTTCTGTAACCTAAAGTGACATAAGGAAGATAAACAAAACCCAGGTGTATTAAGAGATGAGATTGAAAAATAATTATGCGTTCTTTTTGGTTAGTCACTCAGCTGAAGTCTCTCATTTGTAATACAGGTATGACACTGTTGGAAAAATAAGCAATAAGTTGCTATTGTAGTACTTGACATGCATTAAGTGATGATAACTTCAGCAAAGTATTGAGGTCAAACCAATTTTTAATGTGGATATGTTCAATCAATGTTTCAATTAAATTGGCCCATCAGCAGTTCTCAACGGTGCTTTCACTTGGCTAGTCCACTGTTTTCTTGTGGTTTCACTTTATCACATATATTTCAAGTGTCCTTTTTTTCTGATTCTGCAGGTTCTTTTAAATTCAACTTCTTTTTTCTCATTGTCTTCAAGAGTATACAGTACCTCTTTGTCACTGTAATACTAAAAACTATCATGCTAGTAGTAATGGCTAATATTAAATGAAAAATTACAATGCAACAAAATAAATAACTCTAAGAAAACTTTCCAAATAGTAACACACATTACTCCCTTGGGGTGCTCATCTTTACAACCTTGACCTAAAAATGCATCTATTCCATGCATGGCTCTGGCCATGTCAGTTGCCTAGTCAAATATTTCTTGTTCTGGGTTCCAGGGTAATCGGACTGTATTCAAGGCAGCTTCATAGGGTGATTTAGTCCCAGTAGTACTCATAGGTCTAGCCCCTACTCCTCCCTAGGACATAAGTGTTTCTATTTAATGGAGCTATGTAATACCTTGAGTATTCTTTCTTTCCTCAAACCACATCTCTACTTGTGCAAGTTCTCTCAAGATGCATTTTCACATCTTTACTCTGACTGTTTTTCTGGGTCACTTCAAATCCTACCTCCTTCTTTAAATTTTATTAGGATACTGTTACAGTAATGAATATCATCAACACATTTGTTTATACCTACACACACACACACACACACACACACACACACATGCATACACACATGAGAGAGAGAGAGAGAAAGAGAGAGAGGGAGAGAGAGAGAGAGAGAGAGAGAGAGAGAGAGAGAGATTGTGCTCTTTTCTGTCCTACACTGCCCTTACCCAGACTGGTCTACTTTTTCCCTTATAAGAATCCCCTCCCAGCGCATGCCTCATACAATCCATTGCTCTCTCTTCCCTTTCCTTTTCCTTTCAAAAAAAAATGCATTTTCCCTATCATAGTTTCTTTCTAATTTTACAACCTACATGTGAGTGCACACATGCAGGACACACAGAGAGAATATATCAGTATGAATTCCAGTAAAGGCAATATGATATTGAAGTAGTGATTGATTATTTTCATTTTCCTTCCCCACTCATCTATTTTTATTTCTTTTGTTGGTACAGGTAAGCCTTAGAGTACAGTACTGAATAAGATACAGGGTATGTCACCATTGAGCCATTAAAGATGTTAGAGGAAGTATTTTTTGTTTTTCCCAACTTAATATAATGTCAGCTATAGCTTATACATATATAAACTTTATTACAAAAAATGGAGTACTTGAAGTCCTTGTTTCTTTAGTAATTTTCTCATAAGAGGATATTGAACCTTGTCGAATGCCTTTTTGCCACGTATAAAGAGTATAATTTGATTTCTGTCTTTAAGTTTATTAATGTGTGGTACTATGTTTATTATTTTATGTATTTCATTCTTCAGTTGAAAACAACTCGATTATGGTGAATGATGTTAATATTTTCTTGTATTAGGCTTACAAGTATTTTTTATTGAATTGTTTTATTTCTATGTTTATCAGTGAAACTGATTTCCTTTGTAACAATCTGTAGTTGTTCTTTTCTGTTGTATTCTTATTTGGTTTTACAATTAGAGTGCTACTAGATACATGTAATATGTTTTTTATTGTTCCTTTCATACTTAAGTTGTGGAACAGTTGGAGAAGTATTGGTAACATCTTTTCCTTAAACTTTTTGTCAAAGTAATCTGTGAATCCATGAGGTCCTGGGCGTAAGGAAACTAAATTCTTCACTGTCATTGTTTGTTTTAGATTTCTTTATGCTCTTTCTATCTTTTTACGTTAATTTTGGTAGGTCCCCTTGTTAGTATTTCAGCATTTTTACTGGCCTGCCTTTGAAGTTCTGACAGCATACACATGCCCTCAGCTGCTTCCACTAAGAGCACCAACTGTGCCTTTTAAAGGGCCCTGCCCACCCCATCCCTCTCTCTTTCTCTCCCTCTCTCTGTCAGTCTCTCTCTCTCTCTCTGTCAGTCTCTCTTTCTCTCTCTCTGTCCCCAGAGGACCATCTCCTCCTCCCTTTTCCCCCATTTATGACTCTTTTCCCCTAATTAAAAAAAAAACCCTCTGCTTAAACACTGTCACATGGTGTCTTTCTCACGACACTTTTTAAAAAATTACAACATTCATGTGTTTAGGAATTTATTATTTCGTGTAGACTTTTAAGTTCTTTTAGAATATACGTTTTCACAACAGTCCCACAAGATTGTTTGTATTTCTTTTGAACCTTTGTGGATTTTTAATCTTTAATTTCAACTCAATTTTTAATCAACTTCTTATGTTTGTTTTGCTATGAGGTGGTCTATATTTTTATATTTTTAAAAATGTTCTTTGATTGGTTGAGTCTATATACTTTTTTGAATTCTCGATTTTATTAATTTCTGTTCTCATCTTTACTATTTCTTGACTTCTGCACCACTTATGTTTGAGTGCTTTTTGTTTCTCTAAGTCGTTGAGATACATAAACAGCTTGTCACGAAACAGCTAGTTTTTAATGTAAGCATTGTAGCCTTAAACTCACTTCTTAAAACACCATAATCATAGCTGTATCTCAGAGATTCTGGAAATTCACGCCGTCATTTTTCTTTGACTCTAGAAAATTTAAATTTACTTCCCAATTTCATTGCTGACAATTAACATTTCAAAATAGTTTTGTTCACCCTCTACATATTTGTATAGTGTCTGTAATTTCACTTGATAATTATTTCTAGCTTTATTCCACAATGTCATGATATTATAAAGGAATGACATTGGTCCTTCAAATTTCCAAAGCCTCGATGTATATCTTATCATGGAATTAGTTATACAGGTAGATCCATGATCCCAGGACTAGAAAGAAGAATAAACATTATCTATGTATTGGATACAATATTCTGTCAATATCCTTTAAGTCCAGTTGATCAATATAGTTTAGTTTAGCTATGGTAGAGTTTAGCTATGGTTTGTTGAATTTTAGATATGGATACTGTCGTCTGATGAAAGCAGCCTACTGACTCTGCCCACAACTGTTGTTTCAGGAATTATCTCTTCTTTTGTGCCTTTTAGTGTTTTCCTTGTGAAACTGTAAGCATCTATGTTTGACACATATCTATTTTCAGTGATTACATCGCCCTGGTCAATATTCCCTCTCATTATCATGCAGTGGATGTCTTTGTTTCTCCTGACTAGTTGTAGCTTAAAGTCTCCTTTTCTGGATATCAGAATAGCTACATGAGTTTGTTCTCAGTTTTAATTTCCTCTACAAGTAGGTTTCTAACCCTTACCTCTCAGTTTGTGGGTGTTTTCCAGTGAAGTCAGCTTTTTGCAGACTCTAGGCAGTTAATCCAAGTTTAGATGGTCCACTTCATCGCGAACAGCTTGTGTTCTAAAACATTGACCAGGGAGGGGGTAAAGAAATGAAGAGACAGACACACAAAAGAAAAAGTTGGCATGGGGTGAGCCACACAAACTACCATCACTAACCCAAACCTCAGCATGTTTCTCAGCTATAGAATTGGGGGAGGCGTTGGTGTGTGATATCAAGAGAGATTTAAGCTTTTTTTTTTTTTTTTTTTTTTTTTTTTTTGCTACTTAAACAACATAGTAAGCAGTGTGGGGCAAAACAGGGAGGTACCACTGAGTTCTGACCGTGTCAACAAGTACAGAACTTGCTTAATGACAATGACTGTCAAGGGATGTCTAAAGAAGGATGAGAAAGAATTGGAAAGCTATCAATGAATTAGGTCTGTTGTGCATTTAGGACCAGAAAAAGACAGGAACCTTTACCACTCTTCTGTCCACCATGAGTATATGAAAGCATTTACCATCTGGACCCACAGTGGGAAGAATGAAAATATACTTTGCCTGAAACATCCATGGAGTTGCAAACCACCGGACTTCTATCGGACTGCATTTAGCTAAAAGTTACTTGTGGAAAGGAAATAGTCAAAGTATAGGCAACTGAGAAGTATGTTAAAGTTCCCTTGTACCCAATGGGACAGAGCTTGAAGGGTAAGCCTAATGAAATACTGAATATAAAAAGTTTCACGACATTTCTTCTGTATAACTTAATGTAAATAGTTTCTTGACACTGGTATGATGTATTCACATTATAATATGCTAGGAAAGTCTTGCATATAAAATACATTCAATAAATATGTATTAAGTTGGTCCATAAAGGATTTTGCAAATGCATAGCATTTCAGAATATTCTAAGCAAAAAAATATATGAAGAGCCATCAACATCAAGATGTATCCAGATAGGTCAGGATATAAGTTCTCCCTATTTGTGGGACAAAAGTGTCACCACATCGAACTTGTGGGACTATGTGAATGACGAGCAGGGCACCTCCATGGCCTCTCCCACCTCGGCTTGGATTTTCCCAGCATTGTTGCTATTGCTAGTGGTTCCCACCCAGTGTGCCTTTTCTTCCCTTTGCTATCACCGCCTGCCCCTCTGTTCTTCCGTGACAAGGATCCCAGCTGCGAATGTCAGACTGGGATTCCCAGCTTCCGTTTTCCAGAATGCTAGCTGATCTTAACTTGTCAGTGCCTTTTTCAGTCGCACAAAGAAAGTGTCATCTTCCCGCCAGAGGGACATCACACGACGCAGTGATATGGTTTACAGACCACCATTGCAATACCTCAGTTCCAGTTTTGAAGCTGAGCCGTTTGTCTCTAAGTCAGAAAGCTGCTGGCAATTCCTAACCTTGGACAGAGGTTAGATGCTACCTCCACCTGTGAGTGGCAATAAGATAATTTGAGATGCTTGTTACTTTTTGTGCATGTCCTTGTCTTCTTAAGTGTCAGTCATATCTATCAACTCTCATGAGAAATGTGTGAGACAGAAGCCATTCATCTTTGGGTGTGCAGGCTCATATGTGGACTAAGAGGACGATGGATTGACAGGCTTTAGAAATTAGCAGATATGGTAGTTGGTCTAGGGCCAGTCTTTCTTGTTTTGTTCGCTCTCAGTAATGTCTGATAGTGACAACGTGGTAGAGAACAAGCCTTCAAGGTGTACGCCCATTTAGGGGTCCTGACTGTCCAAGCTGCTGAAGCAGAATGAAGAATTGGTTCAAGGGATGCTTGAGTTTGTCCTACAGGTTGGTTGCACTGTCTGTATCCCTGAGATCCTTTCAGAATCGCTCCAAGATATTAGGTTCATACCCTTTCTTCTACAGCGAATTATAAGACACAGGGTTCTTATATTCTGTTTCTAATTCAATCAGTATATAAGACTGCCTTGATAGCACAGCATTTCTAACCTGGATCACAAGATCAGAATTCACCCAACTAACTCAGTCTATGCTTTAATATTGTCAAATATTAGGAAGGAGCTCCACCTGCATGATCACTTTCTACATCTTTAAAACCAAAATGGACAGATCAATGATGGGTAAGTAAGAGAAAGAGAGATGTCAAGGTATTATCTCGGAAGATGAAATGGGCCAAGAATATATCAAGAGCACTAGCTTGTAAAACTACAGGTGCCCCACTCCCTGAATATTACATGTGGAGAGAATATACATGAAGTACAACTTCTCACTGAATACCTAAGTCTCTAGGATAAATGTACAGATTGTACCCAGAACCAGAAATGAGCACAAGAGCAGACAACAAAATGTCTTAGTGAAGGAAACAAGTATTCTAAAGTTAGGACTAAAATCAATGTTTGAGTAGATTCTTTACAGCACCATCTGTACTTCACAAGTTAGCCTTTGTAAGACAAAAGTTAGGATAAGGAGACAAATGATGGTAAACTAATTATTAGAGTGGAAGGACACAAATATTATTTTTCATTGATTTGAATTTAGGTAACAACCATACAGATTTTAAACCCTACCATAACACACACACACACACACACACACACACACACACAAAGAACAGATGTGACCCACTGCAAATGGTAAGACCTGTACACAGGCAGGTGACATGGTTATGTTACCACCATAAAGGCTCCCTTACACTTAATCACTTTCATGTATTTTCCAATTTTATAGTAATCGGCAAGTTGCCTCAAAATTGTGCTTTGTCATTCATTACACAATGGGTTGTCTTGTGATAACAGATCATCCGAATCTCTCTAATTAGAAGTGAAGGTCTTTGAGGGTAGAGGGTTGAATTTGTTTGCAACACCCATGATGTCAAAAACTATCTTACACATATGCATAATAACAACCAACTGGTTTTCTTTAAAATATCGGTGTCAGGTATAGTACAGTACCAGCCATTTTGGGGAAAACAGAGAGAACAACTGTGCATAATGGAGGTCATCTCCCTAATACCTCTTCAGGGCAGAGAAAACAGAGAGGGCCAGACTCTGGAAATGTTTAACTTATGTCAGCATCACATAGCCTCCATCAATGCAGCTTAATGCAAAATCAGATTGGTGTCTGAACACTGAATAATTCATGTGGAGCTTACATAAATATATTCCCATTTGTGCTACATTGTGCACAGTTTAGATTAACTTGGGTTTTGGTTCTTAACCCTTAAACACTCATTAAACTAAGCACAAAATGTGCAATTTAAAAATGGGCTTGATGTCCCACTGGGGAATGTGCTGTCCTGGTGTGACTATGCATCTCATCAGGTTGTTTAATTTAGATGATTAAATGTCATCTGCTGTATCATTCCTTTAAAGTCGTGTGGTATAACCATTGTAGAGGGGAAAAAAAAAAAAAAACCATTGCCAATCCAGGAAGAAAGATTATGTTTGTTTTAAGAAGTTACACTTACATTATTTGAAAAGGTGCTGTGTCTCATTTTTCCGAATGATATTTTATTGAGAAGTAACTCACATGGTATAAAATTAATTCTTTGAAATGAGTGAAATGCCATGCTTTTTAGTTTACCCGGAACTGTGTGCCCATCACTGTGATTCAAGTTTTAAACATTCCCAGCAGCCCTCAGTGGAACTCTGCACCTTGTAGCTGCCAATCCTCCCCTCCTTCCTGAGCCCTATGCAACCTGATGGCTTGTCTTTATTTGCCCAAAAGGCATCTTTCTTGAACACTTTATAGAAATATGGTCTCTTTGTCTGGCTTCCTTTGCTTAGCATAGTATCTCTATATTTCATTCCTGTTGCCCCGTTGTTTATTGGTTCAGTTCCGTAATTAAAAACAACGCACATCACATTAGTGGCACAAAACTGGATGTCGGATTTTCATCTGCGGTCTAGGCAATAATGATGGAGAAACACAGATTAAGCTGACAACATTGTACCACATCTTAAATATGTTTTATATATACTTATATAAAATATATTTCTTTCACAGTTCTGTGTTTAAGAAGAGTCGTGCCAATTTTGTCTTTTGAAAATCAGGGTTTAGCGGATGCTTGTACATTATACTCAATGGCGCAATCCATGACTTCAGTTTGGTTCCAATAGCATGTGTATTTCTATATTGGAAATCACTGTCACCAGGAGTCAGAGCCAACTGTTACTCATACCCAGCTAAATGACCTCTGTACAGTCCATACACACTCTTACACATCTCATACTTTCAGTTATCCTACCAAGAACGAGTCACCAGACATGCCAAGACCAAAGCCAGGACCATAGGATAGCTATCATTCTTAACACTAAATTAGTAAAATAATATCTGTCATTCCTGGCTCTGCTTCAGAACCGATAAATAGACATCACCTGACATATGGAATTATTAATTTAAAGTCAAATTAGAACTGGAACATTGGAAGACTAGGTCTGTCTCAAACTGAATTCAGTAGATGAATGATGGAAATCCACGAAGCATGTTGTTAGAGTTTCTCTGTACCTACCTAACCAAGGTTCACAGTGTTGTGGTTGGGGAAGAGAATCTTTGTCTCTGAATGTCTGGAAGAATTACTGACAGTGTCCCCGTTAATCTAATCAGGGGTAGACCTTGGAAGGATATGTGTTGGGGGGGGACGACACAGGAGGTAGCATATAGTCTTGGGTATGGTTCCTAGACTGATGGTTAGAAGAAATCCTTTGGAAGGAAAAATACACGCGGTGGCAGGAAGGACAGAGTGTAACTTGTCACTCCACTCCCATCTCTGTTTTCCCTTCTCTTTACTTCATATCTCTATGTCAACAGTTGGGCATAAAAATATCTCCCACAGGTTCAGGACTTTAAAAATCTTTGTCCTTGGCTGTATATAAAAGGTGGGATAGTCACAGGTTAACTTTGAGGGCTATAGAGTAGCCCTGATTTTCCATTCCAGGCTTTCTAAGTTGTTTTTTTTTTTTCTACAACAAGATATAAGCAAGCATCTTCAAGTTCCAGCTGCCATTAGCCTGGGCTGTCCATCACCACACCTCAAACTGTAATGGCCAACTGCCATTACCCTGGGCTGTCCATCATCACACCTTCCACCAACTGTCAGTCAGAATAAACCTTGTATGCTTTAAGTTGCCTCTTCCAGGCATTTCCTCATGGTGATGAGAAAGGCAGCTAAGCCATCCTGTTTCACATCTCATGACTCAACACAAATGGCAAGAAAAATGGTTTTGGAGAAACTTGTGAGACAAAATGTGCTGACAGTTTATACGAGTTATTTTCTCTCTCTCTCTCTTCCATTTTCTCCTCAATTCCTTTTTCGATTCTGTGAGGTGGGTGGGAATATGGGGTTTGGAGAAAGTTGTCTTGGAATAGAGAAAGAACCCACGAGAGAAAGGTGATTGCACTTTTTTATCTAGGGATTTTTAAGTTCAGAATTAACTAGTCCCAATTGGCATGGCTTCCTCATGAATTGTTTGTTTGTGTGTGTGTGTGTGTGTGTGTGTGTGTGTGTGTGTGTGTGTATGTGTGTGTGTGTGTCTGTGAAACACAGATCTCTCTCTCTCTCTCTCAGCACTTTAGTCATGTGACCAATCATGCTATTGATTTACTTGTAAATTCCAGGGAAACACAGATTGAATGAAATATTAATTCCACTGACAACTAAACATAAAGGTTGAATTTAACTTACTATCCTTCTTTGCTAGTTTATCCTCTCTGTTGTACAACGTGATAGAATATGCGATCAGTGCAACTGTTTGTGTGCTCATGTAAACAAACAGAAGCTCTCTCTCTCTCTCTCTTACACACACACACACACACACACACACACACACACACACGCAAATTGACTCTGAAAGACATTGAAGACACTTCACTATTCTACTTTTCTTAGTTTTCCCAGGGAGTATAAAATTGCCTATGAAATTAAAACGATCCCTTTGTTTCTGGGCTTCAATTCATATGCCCATGCAAAGTTCAAAGATTATAAATTTTTGCCACCCTTCCCACATTGCAATTTTTTCCAACACTCAATATGCTTTAAAGGGATACCCTAAGGAAGAGCAATTACTTCAGAATTGATTCTGTCTGTCATTCAAGTGGCTTCTCACTTCAGAAAAACAATTAAAAGTTTTATACTTCTGAGCCTCAGATCCTTGGATAATTGGGTATCAGCACTCACTGGATGTATTGAGAGGATGGGGTGGATCTATAAAAACTGGTCATGCACAAATCTCTCTTTGCTGTTCCACTTGGCCCCTTGCAGTGTAATCTGAGTTATATGTGTGACAGTCATAGTCTTGATAGCTTAGATAGTCACATACACCTCTCTATACACTTAGTCCAGTATGTCCTAAGGAGATATAGGAAAATCTATAAACACTGAAGCCATGCATAAGAAACAAGACATAGAGAGTGACTTCAGATTCTGAGGGGTATACGTTACCAGTTGACAGAGATATTGTTCAACTCACCAGCCAGCAAGACTTAGAAACTACCCACTGTAAGCTCTATAAGCTGTCATTTTTTAAAATATCTGGTCATGGAATTAATTCTTTTTTTTTTTTTTTTTTTTTTTTTTTTTTTTTGCCCAGAGTGAGAAAAGAGAATTTACATACAAAAGTGTAAACACTCATGAAGGGAAATGTGTGAATGTATATATTATCCAAGCACCACTAAGTAATTAGAGAAGGGCATTGCTGATACACCAGGTACAGGAAATATCTATCGACAACATGATTTTTTTCATCAAAATAGTAAGTGAATTACTAAATGTAGTACAGATGCTTAATTTTCTGCTCTGAATTCTGGGTAAAATCCTAAGATGAATGAATTCCTCTTATCTGTTATTTAGTTTTATAAGAGGAGGGCCATAGAGAATTTTTATCATTATTTCCTGCCCACAGATCAACTGAGGTTATTCACTGACTTGATCTCATGCTACATATGGTACCAGAAGAAAAGTGTTTTCTAAGCCTGTTACCTGCCTCCTCATGTCTCCAAAGTACCTCACCAAAACAACAAAGCTGTGAGGTGTAAATGGATGGTTATTGTTAATATAGCACAATGAAATGAAGTATGTATATACCTTGATGATATGATAACTATTCCTTCATTTTCCCCTTTCTGTGGGTAACTTACTTGAAGGACCTAGCCAGCTTAAGCCTTAGTTTTCCACTTCCATAGACAAAGAAGGGACAATTGAACACAAGACATCCAGAATCGTCATGTGCTTGATATATATATATATATATATATATATATATATATATCAAAGCCTAACTTCCACTGGGTCCAAAAGGAACTCTTAAGACCTAGTTTGACCTGACAGCATGGAAGATTACCAGGTGCTTTCACAAGCATTCCTAGTAAAGCCTTTATCAAGTCTCACTTTGCACAGGAAGACCAGAACGGAAGGTTTTTGCTGTTGTGCTGTTGTAGTTGCTTATGAATGCTGGTGAGAGTTTTGGTCCTGTTTTGTGTCACCTGGCTCCACAGTTATTGAGTTCACAGTGACTCTTCCTCTCCTCCTGCATGCATCTGTGGTCCTGAATGAAGAATTTCGTACCTGTCCTTGGCGTATTTTCTAGACAATTGGTCCCAGGAGACATTATTCCCTAGGGTTTCCTGAGATTTCACATACTTTCATTCTCAGGAGCAATTTTGGGGTTCCCCTAATCTTCCTTACTCTTTCACATTTTGAGTGGCAAGTGATCTACTTAGGATTCTTCACTTTTCTGTCCTTAGTCTCCCACTAAACCAAGCAGATACCATGGCATTAGAGGAGGCGCATACTGAGAATTTACATGAGCCTCAGTGTGTTGTTGTTTTCTTTTCTGCCTGATAGAATTCATGTTATGTGCTGTAATGCTACGTGATGTGGGATGGCTGGCAAAGCATTAAACATAATGCATGCATCACACTAGTAGGGCCGGCGTCTCCCCAGCATTAGTCCTCTGGACTCTGTCAAGACAGGTCTGTCCCTGCATCTGATCGGGACAAAGTCTGCTGGTTCCCGTGTAGCCTCGCCATGTGCCATTCCATGCCCAGTCTTGCGTAAGACCTCCTGAAAACACTCTTGCTCTGCCTACTGGAAGCGACCCTTGGGCTTCCTCTTATATCTCCATCAAAGTTCAACAATTCCTCTCTCTCCACATTCACAGTACTGTGACGACTCTACCATTGATCACTGCTCCAAGCAACGCACCGGATTCTCTGGAATCTCTCTACCAGCTCAGCTTTTCTGCCATGTCCATATAAAATTATGCTAAAGTGATTTTGTTTTCATAAGTATGTGCTATTAATTGAACGAAGTAATAATTTTCATTGAGAAATTTCTACAGATGGGTATAAAGAGCTAGATTATATTCTCTATCTGCACTCTTATCACCACTTGCCTTCCTCTTCCCTGTCCTTGTCTGTCTTTCCTTAACCTTCTCATCACTCTCCATCCTAAATCCCACACATAAGAGAAAGCCTGCCTCGTTACACTTTTCAGGGTTGTCTATAGTGTTATTGTATTGAAACAGCTATTTTACATGTTGAATATCTCATTACTGCTTTCCATGATCCTAAAAGACCATACCGCAGGGGAATTTAGGATGACTGGTGTTCAGGTTCGGACCTTGCATGGTGCTCAGCTGGCATTGCTGCTGCTCTGTTCCCTGCTCTTCACAGCCAGGGAATCCAAGTCCTCTGCATCCTTAAATAAATTGCTTTCTCCTTAGATAAATGTCACCCTGTCACATGAATTACTTTCTCCATCATTTTTTAAACTTGTCAGTGTCTTTCCAAGTCTGATATAAGTCACGCCATTTTCCAAATAACTTTATTATCCTAATTACTATTTAATTTGCTGGTCAATATGTATTACTATTACATGGAAGAAGACACTCAAGACCAGCTCTGGTCTTAAAGATGCTTTTCTCGGTATCTTGAAGTATACATACTTGTGTGTGATATGGGTTGGAATCACCAGTCAGTGAAAGAGGCTATAAAAGACATAACACTAGAATAGATGTCAAGAAGGTATCAAGAAGAGCGAAAGAAAGAACAATTGAAAGTACATGTTTATGTGTCCTCTACATCTGATACAATTTATTATTCTTTCTCCTTACTTACCCAAAACAATGTCAAGTTCTAAAGGATGTCTAGGAGCTTGGAAAGCTAAAACACTCACAATACAAACAAATTAATGCAAAACTCCTTGGAAGTATTCGTGTTACTGAACTCATTTTAGATTTTTCTCTCAACCCTGTATTTAGACAACTTTCAGCTGTCTGTACCTGAAATACATTGCGTAGGAAAGAGAAGCAAACAAACAAATGAAAGCCATTGTGTGCTATCCAGAGATACTTGGCTCCTATTTCTCCTAGCTAACTCTCAACTTTGTTTTATTTATTTATTTTTTTTAGCTCAAACAAATGAAAGATTAACAGATCACCTTATTTCCTCTCTCACTATTTTCTATAGATCATGTTGACGTTATCATGGTAGTCTCTTTTTAATCCTTTTTGTTATATAGTACAATGATGTGTTTACTTTTTTTCCCTATTTCAAATGTAGGTACTCCACGAATAAAGAATCCATTGCTGCTGGTCCTTGGCTTACAAAAAATAGGTTTAAAAAATGTATAATATGGAAGATAGCCATTCATACAAAGCCTTCATAGTCTTCTAGAGAGAGGGAGGGAGAGAGAGAGAGAGAGAGAGAGAGAGAGAGAGAGAGAGAGAGAGCTCTATGTCAATGGATCATACAGAACATGGAAAATTGGCTATTTCAGTTTCAGGTTGACAAGAATGTACCAAGACAACTGATATCTCAGCCATGATCTGAAGGCAAATAAAAATGGTTTTCTCAGGTTCAAGTCAATCATATAAGAGGGATCCCCTCTTTGTTTATGGTAGGCTTTCTGCCCTTCATCTAACTGATTAAGTCTCACAATAAGAAAATCAGTTACCTATGGAGAAGGACAAATCTTATTCTGGAACAAAGCGATATGAAAACTCAGAGTCATAGAGGATCATACATTTGGGCATTTTGGGGTCAATGATTGACCCATTGAATAGGAGACATATATTGAGAGTTTTCTAAACTACTGTGTAGGGGGGTATTCTCGGCACCTGGCCTGACAAAGGCAGAGTCCTTATCTGCTGTGTCTCCCTCCCACCTTTCCCCTCTCTCCCTCCCTCCCCCCTCTTTCTCTCCCTGCCTTTCTCGGTACTATTACTTTCTCACTGCCAGCCTGGTCCCAGAGTCATGTCAGTCCCCAAATAATACACAGAGACTCTATTAGTTATAAAGCTGTTGGCCAATGGCTAGTGCTTCTTACTGGCTAGCTCTGTCTTAAATATTAACTCATTTCTATCAATCTAAGTGTTTCCATGTGGTCTTATCATACCGGAGAGAGGATCTGGACCTCTTCTCTCACATCCTACATCTTCACTCCTCTCTACTACAACTCCCAGAATTCTCCTTGTCTCCTAGTCCCACCAATCTTGCTTTCCCATTGGCCAAAAGGGCTTTATTCATTAACCAATAAGAGAAACATATTTACAGAATGACATCTCCCATTACTCCCCCACTCTCTTCACAGAGATCAGACTGCTGGTTTCATTAAACCCCTGCATAGACCACAGCTGCTATCTACCTTGTTGTGTATCCATGAGTGTCTTCTAATAAATCCTTGATACCCATTTGACTGAGCTCTCATGGTTTTGCCTACAATATTGCCTTTGTTAAATCTAGTTAAGTTCTTTGTCCCCTAGCAATTTCTGGTTTCAGGCTACCCAATTCTGTATCTTCTGCATGGCCTGAGCTTTTGACTGTAAATGTCTCTTTCAAAATAGCTATTTCATCACCTGTGACTGCAGAAGTCTGAAATGGTCACAGCCATCATTAGAAAATCCATAACTACTGTGTGATAATATACAGGCAGACAGACACATAACCTTTCTTGCCCCAAATCTCATCTAAGAATCATATTTTCTCAGCCAAACCTTCACCATATGCTTTATGAAGAAAGAAGAAAACGTCTTTGGATTTGTGCAAGTCTCATGAGAGACACCAACTGTCCCCAAAGTGTTATTAAAAGCAGCTCTCATCTGCTGCTACAGCACATGTGACCTGAATTTTCTAGGTGAACCACAATTTCATTTACATATTGGTTTTTATGCTTTCACTTATTCCTCTATCATTTGTGTGTGTGTGTGTGTGTGTGTGTGTGTGTGTGTGTGTGTGTGTATATATATATATATATATATATATATATATATATATATATATCATTAAAAACATGTCGACATCACATTAGGAGGAAATTCCTAGCACTTCCTTGGGTTGCTTTGACCAAGAGTGAATCCTAGTTGTGTTCTCCACTATACTTTGTGTTCCCTCTGTGTATCTGGTTTGTGGTTTATTGTTTGTCTGTATTCTGTCTCTTGTGTTGATAACTGACCTGTGCTAGCTCCTGTGCCTGTCTTGTTCCTTTCCTTATCTGATGTCTATCTGTCCCTACTGCAATCTACAAATGCTGTCCCCAAGGGTAACTTTTACTCTGTACCCACTGAATAAACAGAACAGGAAGAATCACATGGAAAAGAAATGGACACTTTGCAGAAATCTTTAGCAGAGTTTCACACATGGCTAAGTTATTCACTCCAATGGACCCCAAAACGGAACTGCAAATGCTGTCTTATGAAGTAATATCCAAATGTTACTTTTGATATTTGTGGTAGATATTTATTGCATATGGCTGTTTTTAATGCTGTTTGCTATTTTTTTTCTGTTTTCTTTTTCTTTTTTTTGTATTATCATAGGTTGTAAAAACTGAGTACATGGGGTATGCAAGGACAATAAGAATGATTTTTACATTTTTAAAGATGGTTAAAACACAAGATGAATACACAACATATCATTCTTAACTCTTAAGTGACCTAAAGGTGCTTTTATCAACTCTGCTTAGATAATAAAATAAACATCTGAAAATGTAATCAAGCCTCAATTAAATGTTTTTTTTCATATGAGTTGCCACAGCCATGGTGTCTACTCACACCAAAGAACACTGACCAAAACTTTTGTGCAAACCTCCCCTCCATTCACATATTGAAATAAAATATCCTATGTGGTGGTATTAGAAAGCGAGGCCTTTCAAATATTACTAGGTCGCAGGCCATCGCTCATGAATGGGGTTAGAACCTTAATACAGAATATCCAACACTTCTTTGGACTTTAAGTCACAAGCAAGTATACACAATAGAGTGCCATCTGCACCCAAGGAAATGGCCTTGAACTTGATTATCTCCAAGACTAGGAGAGGTGACTGTTCCCCTGCTTGTAGCCTCTTGGTTTATGGTGTTTTTGTTAGAAATATACATGTGTACTAAGACAACTATAAATGCTATTATAATAGATAAAGTCTCTGCACAGAATTTTGAGTGATGTTGACACACAATGTGTGAGATCTACAGAATATGTTTGCTTGTATTCACGTACCAAGGGGCCATAAACACATACTTAACTGTTTTAATTTGTCACATTAAGTGACAAACACATTAAGTGTTTTAAATGACACATCCCATGTACTTGTCTACAAGCACATTTTTTTTATGAGATCCAGCTAATTGCTGGCCACAGTAAACAAGTCATTGTTCTTTAAATGTTTCGCTGTCATGGTTTTCTATAAAAGGGTCTATTCATTTGTATCATCAGACCTGTAAATTTGATCCTTCCATTGTCTCTGTACCTTGTAGGAAAATTTGAGAACAAGGCTCTACTTAGACCTCCTCATCGTAAGAAATGAAGCCCAGGTCATCTACCAGGCCCTCTAACTTTATTGCTTCCCTTCATATCTTTCAATATCTCTCAGGGATTCAGGCTCAGGAAATCTCTGCTTGTTCATGTATCCTTTTATGTTATGCTCAACCAGAGTACTAACTACAAAATTTAGTAGGATTTTTTTTAATGATGTTTCTATTGTCTCAATAGATAAACTTCCTTCCACTTTAACATTTGTCTGAAGAAAGATGAGTGGATTACTTTTTATAACCTTGTCCCATAATTCAATCATAATACTCATACATTTTCAAGAAAACCTGCTACATGGAAACCTATGTAATAATTTGTGGATATGAAGTGTAATATGGAACTGCCAAGGTAATAAGACAAGGTAAAATATGTAAGACACAGAGCTCACGTGGCTCAGGGATGAATTGTCAGGCAGCCAGTTATCTGAGATAAACTCAAATATTGACCCAACGCTGAGGAAAGCCAGGTCTCCCAGAAGAGCAGAAGAGGTGGAGTGACCACACATGGAAGCCACCAATCACCAGTGTGGTTCAATGGAAGATGCCATATTGGGTTCCTTGAGAAGACCCCCTTATTAATATTTGTTTACTTTTATTGTATCCTATTAACATTTTTATATATTTTCTTTCTCTTTTTTCCTTTTTTATTCACTCCCTCAAGTTTCCATCTTATTATTGTATTGATAATTTGTTCTTTTTGGAAAAGTTATCATTAAGAATGAATTACCCATGATGTAACTCTTCATGGTCTCACATACAATGCTTTCATAAGGCTTCTAAACATGGCAAAATCACAGAGTATCTCAGATCAATGTGCTGATTGCCTTCCTAAGGAAATGCAGGAAGATTTTGTTTTCCTGAACACGAGTCAGTACTTATCTCATGGGTACCCCCAAGCAAATGCACTTTTACTTCCTTTACTGGCATTGACTTCTTAAGGAACTAAAAATAAAACGTAACAATTTCACTAATTTTAATCCAAAGGGGCATGGGAATTGAACACTTGATCAAAGCAGCAGGGTTTTGTTGTTGTTGTTATTGTTTGCTTGTTTGTTTTTTTAGACTTTAAATGTGACAGGTGCTACGATCTTCTTTGAGGGTAAAACCATGTGTACGCATTGTAATGCATTGATAGTCTAGTTCAGCCATGACTTTTGACCTAGTGTACATTGTAGAATGTTATCACCTTTTATTATGAATTATGATTTCATTTTCTCTAATGTGAAGCAGTCATCTACACATTTCTGAAGCAATTTGATTTCAGATTAAGTCATTTTTTCTACATTTTCCTTGATCATTTAGAAGTACATTTTAAATGGCTGTTTTTATTTATTCTTAACAGTGATGTTTAAATAAGTTCTGTATATCTATAAAAAGTCCCATAGATATATTTTAATGTTAGGTCTTATTAGGTGATGATATCATGTTAAAATAAAAATCCTGGGGGGGCTGGAGAGAGAGAGTGAGAACTAGCAGCTGAGTATATATCACACTCTTCCAGAGGACCTTAGTTTGTTTCATAGCATCCAACAGCCAGCTCACAATCACCTGTTAAGTTGCGTTTCAGGAGATGTGACATCCCTCATTCAGACTCCAAAGACCCACACAGTCATGCACAAGAGCAACACATATACACAATACACATAATTTTAAAAATAGTAAGCTTGCTTTTCCAAGGCTATAAGCAGTGATTTCCCAAAAGATGAAACCTTAGTTTTGTCAGCAAACTATCCACTAGAGATAATTCATACTCTAACACAGACATAAACACACACACACACACACACACACACACACACACACACACCTCAATTTTTTTAAAGCTAAAAAACAAAAGAAATTCTGAAATATAGAGAATACACCACAAAGCAGAGGTATCATTAGGCCAAAAGCTGCGTGCTGGAGACAAAATCCAGACAATGTGTTAAGAGTGCATTTTCTCTTGCTTCAGTGAGCATCAGAAATAACTGCTGCCCTTTAGTCTTCTGAGAAACATGGAATAAGCTCACTTCTCCACCTCATACTCAGCCATGTCATGCTCATCACATATATATACTTATATACACATACACACACTATACATACATGCACACCTACATACATACATACACACACATACATACACGCAAACATATATACAAGTAGGAATGGATACTCTGCCTCTTGGTGGACATTTTCCTTTCTCCCTGCACAAATGAGAATTCTTGAATGCCTGCCTCTACATGGAACCTAAACAGAGGTTGGCTTAAAGAGACTCAGAAAGCATCTGGCTTCATTCTCTCCTCTGTCCTCTCCTACACTCCTTCGATTGCTTACATTCAAAAAGGCAAGTCAATTGCAAGTAGAACTGTTTTAGGAATAATAAGTTAACACATCTACAAATAGACAATTTTAAATCTGAGTCAGGAAAAGGGTGCCAATATATATTTTTTTTTCAATTCATCTTTCACTTTGTTTTATTTCTGGTCAGCATCCTAGGGGAGTGGGAGTGATATCTGGAGGTGAAGGAACTTCCATATGTTTGTGTCTGGCCATTTTTCCCCTTCAGTATTCATCTTCATCGCTTTGTCTTTCCCTTTGAAGGTGCAAGGAAGCAGGGGAAGACATTGGAATCAAACGAGCTTATGCTCAGCCTTTAATCACATTTTTATAAAAAAAAATCAATACACCTTTTTAGAGTTTTAGTTCACTAGATGAAGTTCAGAGATCAAAGGGCCCAGAACCTCCCTAAAGTGGAAATTTTTCACTTACTACTTCAGAAACATATCCATGGGAAATTCGTTCCCGCCCTCTGGTGGCCACTTGGCAGTGTGACATCAACTTGCCATGTCTTTGAGTCCTTAAGTTTCTATAACCAGAGTCATTTGGAAGAAATCTAGAATATGTGTGTCCTTTTTGTCACAGAAACACATTTTAGCAGTTTATAAGCAATTTACATTCATGAAAATGTGAATAAAAGTGGCGCATGTCTAAGTGTTAATGAATTTGATGGGTATGTCAGAGACAACTAACTACTAAATTTCTCATTTTTTTTAGTTTCACAAACTGTGGGACAAAGATGTAAATACATCAGTGGCCATCTCGAAAGGCCAAATGGATGAGGCTGACATGGTGCGACAGGAATCCTGCTTTGCTGGTTCCAACCCAGTCAAGCAGAAGGTTATGTAAATACCCCTGAAGCACTCAGACAGAAGGGCACAAAAAAACCGCACACTTCACATGCTATGTTATGAAGGGCACAAGGGCAAGTTTTAACCAGACCTGAGGCCACACGTGGTCTCACTCCTCGCACCGAGAACTTGAGATTGACAATATTGAGAATGTCACAGCCATTACCTTGGAAGAACACAGGCACACACAACACAATGGGACAAAAGTCTCTCGGAGGGTTCAACAACTGAGCAGCGCTGACATCACAGATAGGCGCATAATACCCACAGGTAGACACGGAACAATGACACATACATGTAAGCGGCGATGGTGAATTTCCAACGTTCTTGTCTGGTCTCCATCAATCTTCCTCTGAGCAATGACATATTTGAATTAAGGCAACATCTTCAGATTAGGCTGTGATAGCGTTTTCAGTAATTTTTTTCCAATCTAGGTACTCAATATTACTTGAAGCAATGTCCACTACTGTATATAGGACACAGAAACAAGTAACTGCTTCTCATGGCAGGGCTGAGTCATGGTGATTTCTCATCATCGGCTGCAAGGAATAGCTAAAATCGAGATGTTCTGTGTTCAGAAGCTCCCTCTGCACAGCATGCCTCACCTTTTCTCACCTGTGAGAGGGAACCTTATATATATATATATATATATATATATATATATATATATATATATATGCGCTGTGCTGTGTCTGGGTACACAGTCTACTACGAGCTATCTCAAAAGTAATATCTCTGGTCAACACTCCCTAGCAGGATACATAGGTATATAATGTAATTAATGTCTACTGAATGAAGTCGGAACCATCATGCATTTTATATGTCTCACGTACATAGTCATTGAAACATGGAGTCTATGTAAAGCACAAAATGGGAGGACTTCATGAGATTTGATTCAAACGCACACACCCCTACACATCTCCATCACACGTCTAACTTACCCAGCTACGGTTCTCCCTCCCAGATTGACTGGGAGCATGTCGGTGGTGAGTCATGCATGTCTCCGCAGCTTTTCTGCTAATGGCTCTGAGGAAAAGTGCTATTATTGAGGTAAACTCTAGACCATTAGAGCCCTAAAAGGTTTGGAAATGGAGTTGCAATTTTATAGTCTGCTATTTTTTTTTCCTTCCAGAACAACTAGAAATGTCTATTGGTATGGATGGGTCAGACACTTCCATCCCTTAAATTACCCCAACATCAACACCAGGTCATCATCACCCAAGAAGACAAGCCCTGAATACTATTTATCCTCTGATCCTTGATGTGACAGGAGTCTCTTTCAGCAGCTGTACTGACAGTTAGGTAAAGTTTGGAACTTCATAAACTGACAGGTTCCCTGCTCTGAGCTCTTCAGCCCTAGAGTCTTAGAAATCACAAGGTTTTTCCTCCCCTCACTTTACCAAGAAGCTTTATTTAACTTCACGTCTGTTTTCTTCTCTCCCATCAGACACTCTTGTATCTTTTTATTAGGATAGCCATTCTGCATCAAAAGAAGGCAGAGATAAAGATCTGAGTCGAAGAAAGGGTTTGCAGAAAAGTGAATGAAAAGTAAAAAGCACAGACATATGCTTGTCAGCTTGATCGAGGCCTCCACTCTCGAAGAAAGCATTTTTCATGATGCCTCGTGACTCATTTAAAATCACCCATATTACCTCATAATTCATTTTAAGGGAGTGGAACACTGCATTTTTATATCAAGGTTTACTTATTAAAGTTATATTTCATTTGCAATAGGTAGAGAAGAATGGTCTAATGAGCACAGTGAGTACTGAAAGACAGCTCAGTGAACAAAGGCACTTGCTTGGCGACTTATAGACATGGGCTCTACCCTGGAACCCACATGGCTGAAGAACATATCCCCCAGTTGCCCTCAGACCCCCACATGGCTGGAATGTAATGCACATGCCCGCCTCTTCACCCCGGATACATTAAACAGATGCTTTTAATGCTTTTAAACAGTGGATTGGAGGATTTCAGCAGAGGGTTAACTCCATTCCTCCCTCTGAGAACAGAAACACTGGTTCGTACATGGATCAGCCACAGAGAAACTTTGAAATGATTAAAGAAGGAAGCAGAACATCCAGAAAACTGAGGATATGAGGAACAGTACAGGAAGAGGTTCTGTGATTTTCCTCATGACCTCCACTGTGTTCCCTACCAGACATTGCCAAAGCCTGGATCATAAAAGAGCCAATTAAGACAAGTGTATTTGATTCCTAATAATTCTCCTAGTTAAAATGCTAAGGAAAGGGTGGCCTAATAACAGAAAACCATTTTTAGCCTCATCTACCTACCCTCACCTCAACCAAACATCAACAGGAAAAACAAGAAAACAAAACAAAGCTCTGTCCCTGGAGTGTTGGGGAGTGAGGAAAAGGAACATTTTCTACCAGGACCATGGAGAGCACTCCAAACCCTTTACTAAACGGCTTTGGTGTCTGAGGTGCTACTTGCCTGTCATTTCATTTTTAGGAAAACAAGGGGTTCTGATTCCAGGCAAGGTGAAATCAACATGTCCCAAGGAAGAGCCCAGCCTCATTCCCACCTAATGTCAAGGAGCAAAGTCAGTGACACTAAGGTGGTAACAATCCCAGCACTCTATCCCACGTGTGATTAGGAGTCCAGACATGAGCTCTGCATTACCTCTTCCCATTCAGCACACATGAGGAAGTATGAGACAGTAGGGGGGAAAAAAGCAGACAGAATCTAGAGTCCTATAGCACAATGCCCTAAATTCCCTGGATACAATAAAAATCCATGCATCATATTAAGAATAAGAAAAAAAAAACCACAACATAAATAATGATTGAGAAACATACAATGACACCAAGATGGTAGCTACATAACAATTATCTCAAAAAAAAAAAAAAAGATTTTAAAACACTTGTCTCAAAAACTTCTACAAACATAGGCAAATTTTGTGTAAACAAATGAAAACATAGAATTCTTTTGCCGAGACATTGAAGCTGACAGGAAAGACTAAATGGGAATTATGAAATTAGAAAACATGGTTACAATAAAAACCTCAGTACAGTTCAGCAGAGTGTGAGCATGTGGTTAATAAGTTTGCTGAGATCAAGATGAAGTCCTTGTTCTGAACATCCCATGAAGGACTTGGGAAGAGGTTCCCTCTCACTTTCTGCCAGGTGACTTTCCTGGTGCAGTCCTCGGATATATGAAGAATTTTCATTTTCATTTTCCACAGAGGTAAAAAGGAGAGGGCTATTGAGGGCGGAAGAGTTTGGGACTTGAGAACGATGTAGTTGGAAATGAAGACGTATTTTGTATTCTCCCTTTCGAAGACAGAGGACACTTTTTTTTGGGGGGGTGCTTTTGATTTTTGGTATTTTTGTTGTTGTTGTTGTTTTAATTTGGAAAAGCATGCTTTGCCTGTCTAAACATTCCACCCTAGATGGAGTTTGCACATCTGCTCACAGCCTGTGACATGTGTTTAGTGAGACTGTACCACACAAAGCATTTTCATTTATGCTGAAGAACTGAAAATACAGGTGAGCAAACTTAGCATGGAACAAGTCAAATTATTTCAGTAGTTCTAAGACCTATGCGTGTGTTATGGAAAAGAGTACAGCCTGCAGCTAATCTTATTTAACTTAGAAATCACCTGCTGTCAGAACATTAAAAGAACATCTGAGGACATAGAGATAAACTTTCAGAACTACCAAGATCAACAGGTAGACCAGGGAGGCTGAGAGGAGAGGATCATTGTAGCCTTACTTAACTCCTCCAACCTGTCTGTCTCTCTCTCCTCTCTCTCTCCTCTCTCTCTCTCTCTCTCTCTCTGGTCTTGTCTTTTCCATGAACATGAAGACATACAGAAATCTCTAAATTAGCTCAGCTCTCTTGCTGTTACTTATTTTACTCTCAGTTTCCTTTTCTGTTCCCTTCCTCTGATACCTTTAAAAGCTCTGCGAAAGTGGAAGGGGTTTCCATGACAAGATACCCAAAGCAGGAGGTGAAACTAATAAGCCCCTTCCGTGATAACAATGACTGTTAGTACATGGATGACAAATGATATGTGTGCAAGGAGTAACTGCCAAAAATGCAAACATAAGCACACACGCGCACACACACACACACACACATGCACACACACATGTACGCATACACACATGCACGCATGCGCACACACATGCACACACTCATGCACACACACGCACATGTGTGTGCACACACGCACACACACACACACACACTACACACAGGCATGCACTCATGCGCACACACATGCACACGCACACACACATACAAACACACACGCACACATGCACGCACACACACTTACAGAAAACTATTTTTGACTAACAAACTTACAGAATCATGAGCCTGGTAGGGAGAAAAGACCTTCATCCATCAACTGTGTCTTCCAGTCGGGACAGAGTAATGCCAAACATTTCACTTATTGCTCCTATTTTGACATTCAGCAAAGATGACAGCAATGCCCCAGTTTCTGCAAACATTAAATAACATTCTATTCCAAGAAGATTGTTTCTCCCCACAAAAGTTATTCATCTTTGAAACAGTTACTTCCTTTCTCAGAAGGGAGATGGGAGCCCATTAGCAAGAGGAAGACATACTCTCAGGGTTAAATGTCAGGATTGATCACCCATTGGTTGCAAAACTGTATTTGGTACTACAGCCAAGAATTAATTGCAAAAGTCATCTCAGGCCTCATGGTTATATACTTGCAAATTGTACAGCAGTTATCCTGCAGGAAGGAAGGAGACTCAGGTAATGGTACAACCTCATGACTTCGTAAGCCCCACTGTACCATGCCTCCCCCAAGGCTGTGAATGCCTGCAATAGGAATACAACTCTAACCCCAAGGGAAGAAGGGAGACATACTAATGACCAGAATCAAGGAAACAGAGGAGGCAATGACAAGCCTGTCCGGGTTGAGTTGGATTATATTCATTCAAATATGTTAGACAATGACTCATTTACTAGTTCATAATCTACTACCTAAAGTCTTCATATCCTGCCAGAAGAAAAAAAAGTAATTGTTATGACTCTCCCCAAGACACACTAGTATTAGTATTTGATAAGATGTACAAAGTAATTGATAAGGTGTACAAAGTAATGGCTTCCTCCTCATACGTGCCACCCTCCCACTCCCCTCCATCAACACCCTGCCTCCCTCCTGCTGTTGTCCCTGGAAGTTCCTTCACTCCTCTGTGTTAAATGTACACTGTTACCCGCTCTTTTCTCCTTCCAATCCCCTCTCAATACCTCCTCTCACGGCCTCTTTTCTACTGTCCTCATCTGTGTGCATTCCCCTTATAAACGTTTGTACACACACATGAAAAATTAATGCTAGGGTTCACATGTAAGAAACACTGTGTAGAACATGTGTGTATATGCTCCTGCCCAACTGTTTTGAAGTATACTAAAACCACACTCTATTATATTGAGGTAAAGAGTTTGTGAAAATCATTGAGGAAGCTTCTGTAGTTGGACATTTCCAAAAGAGGAAATCAAGAATGGGTAGAGTAACTGCTGCCGGCCACTGTAGCTAGCCTTGCTAGCCTGGCTTGCCCTGATGGATATGTTGCTTTGGTCCACATTTCCCATAGACACAGAAACAAATCTTGCTCTGTTTTTGGAACATTTTTTCCTAACTCTTCCTTTGCCACTTTTCTACGGTTTGTATCTCATGCAGTATTTCTTTAGTTTTCTAAAATGTTTAGAAGTATTTTGTTCTCTTCTACCAACTTGGTACTTGTATACAATAGTGGAAACAAGTCTGTAATCCTTGCCCAATGGAGATTTATGGTTTAGTAGAAAATTACTCAAAAACAAAAAACAAACAAACAAAATGCCACACACACACACACACACACACACACACACACATACACATGTCACACAGGTTTATAGTGACAAACTTTGGCTATTTGTTCTGAGTCTACTCAGTAGATCTGTCTATACCTTGCTTGCTCTGACAGCATCTAAGAAATACTAAAAACTCCTGCGAATGATAGTGTATGGTGCTGTCTCCCATTTCAAGCCCACTGGTTCCAGTAAAAGATCAAACACACCCATAGAAAGTTGTCATGTGGAGTCATCGTGCTTCCTTCTGTGAGCTCAGTCAGCAGGAGAAGACAGAGACAGAGCCTTGGAACAAAGTAGATGCTGTCAGACACAGTTACTCAAAGAGAGGTCTGAGGCCCTGAACTTCACTGTTGAACCTGCATAGGGCCACGAAGACCATTCTTAGTCAATATTCTACATCAACCCATATATGTGACCCAAAGATCCATGAGTGAACATAAATTACATAGAAGGGGATTACTAAGTATAGAGAAGTTATTTATAGCTGTTTGTGGTATTATCCTTTGGCATGTTAAATTTTCCACTTATTTTATAGCAATCTTGTTCATTTTACCCCTGCAAGATCTGTAAGACTAAAGCTATTTATTACGTTCTAGTTTTATTAACAGAAATCAAACATTTTGAATCCTATATAATTTCAACAGAACCTAAGGCTTTAAAGAAGCTCGCTGTTTCTCCAGACAGGATTTTCATGAGTTACACAGCTTTAAGGAT
This sequence comes from Phodopus roborovskii, assembly GCF_943737965.1. Classification (NCBI taxonomy): domain Eukaryota; kingdom Metazoa; phylum Chordata; class Mammalia; order Rodentia; family Cricetidae; genus Phodopus; species Phodopus roborovskii. The sequence continues at coordinate 17,009 of NW_026125352.1, read as the reverse complement.
AGCTGCTCTTTTCATTGAAACAGAACAGATTCATTTTTCAACAAAGGCCTTCCTTAGAGTTTTATATTTCAGACTAACTCACTAAATTACATTTGACCTGACTTTTTCTATACAGGAACACATTTTTTTTTTGGCTCCATGGCCTCATTATACTTAAGACTTTTATTTTGAGTGTGTGTGTATGTGTGTGTTTGTGTTTGTGTGTGTGTGTGTGTGTGTGTGTGTGTGTGTGTGTGTGTGCAGAGGAGGGTATCAGTTCCCCTGGACCTGGGTTTACAGGTAGTTCTTGTAAGTCATCCAAAGTAGACAGTATATAAGAAATAAACTCAAGTACTCTGCGAGGAGCATACACCCCAAATGCTATTGCATCTCTGCCACAGAGCCTCAGCCTTATGAGCAAAGATGAAGTCAGTACTACAGGAAGAATGTCAGTGACAGACCTGTATGTAGCCTTGTTTGAAACTGCAGAATGGCAAACAAAATGTTTTGTTAAAACTCTCTCGGAAGCTACCAATTCAATGGGCCTTCAGAAACTGGATGATGACTATCAGATCCTGAGCTTGAAATCAGTGTCTTCCCAGTTACAAACTTCAGCTGGAACCACAGAATCAAAACCTTGATAGCAGCTCTTTAAGAAAGCCAGCAGTAAAGGCAAGTCTCAGTTCATAGCCAGAGTACAAAGAGAATTCCAGGACACAGAAGTGAATGCATGTATACTGAAGCCAGGAATTAAGAGGCAATTTGTTACACAGTAGAAAACAAAGTAAAAAAAAGCATAGTGTATGTGTATAATTTAGCGTATAATTCCTTGAAACTGTGACAATCAGATGGAAGAGGAACACTGACAACCAAAGAATTTATATAATGTAGAGGAACAAAAATAACCCTACTTACATTTTCACTGAAAATCAAAGTGTTACTCAGCAAACATTTAGAATAGCTTGTACTTTTCAATGGTTTTAATTAATGTAACCATTTCTAATATTAGAGAAACTAATAGTGACCCAAGCAAGTAAATGGCACCCAGTGGAGGCACAATTGACTGCATCCTTTGAAAACTATGATCCTTAATATTAAATTGTGCAATCTATAGATAGTGGCACATTTTGCATTGGTTAGCAATTATTTCAGTAATTCTAGTTATCTATTCATGCACCTGATGTTGCAGCTTAAACTATGTCCTTGTAAATGCCATTGGCAAGTATTCATTATATTAATAGTTCAACAATTAAATTATGTATTTCATTTTAGACATGTGTATAGGTGTGTGATACATAATCTCACTCTCACACATTCCACTAGAAGTCATTAATACTGCTCCTTTATTGAAAAACGTAATGATAATCATGTGAACTGAGTGATAGTTTATTCTCTAGTCACTGAGCCAGTTGGAATTTCAGTGACTACAACCATATTTTGAAAATGCATTTTGTTTAAGGTCCAGAAGCATTTATATCCTGGGGCAGTGCAATGCAACTTGATTCAGAACTCCTGAGGGCAACATCATTATTTCTAAAGTGGGTAGAGAGAGATTGAGTAGGGTGTTTGGAAAAGAAAACCAGCAGGATGGATGGAAGCACTGATGTTAGAGCTACAGGGATTGATTGAGCAGGCACCTAGAGAACATTAAGAAGAAACCACACAGAGAGTGAGCCCTGGCCTTCAATAATCGTTACCTATCAGTCATTTGTACTCTGGAAATTCTCACAGAACTATTGAGTAATTTTAATTGGGAGTATGGAGACAATGGGTAGGATACTGTAATTTATGGGCATTGTCAGTACTAGTAGATATTGAGAAACATTTATTTAAATGAAAACCCCCTTTCTTTGTAACACTAATTAGAAATGGCTTTATTACCTCTGTACCTTGTACATTTCCATTATCATTCACTTGTAAAATGAGTACAAAGTATCAATGTGTTGATACAAAGTATCAAGGTAGTCTTCAACTGAGCTCTCTGTTCTCCCATTTCTCCCAAATACAGGCATTCTTAACTACTGTATGGCACAGGACTTGTCTGCTTTATCACTGTTCTTTTGTATATGCCTCAGCTTGGCTCTCTGTACATGTAATGAGAGATGCTCATGTCTAGGAACAGCAGGAGCAAATGGATAGTATCAAGGCCATAGTTACTCTTCTTCTGGAATTTGTGTTCCGTCTGTTCACTCTAAGACTGTGTTGTATTTACAGCACAACCATTCTATTTATGTACTGTCCTCTTGCTTCCTCTCATAAGATCCACATGTTCTGTCTGGCTCTAACACCCTCTTCACGTAAGTCAAAGATGCACATGGGAGCAGCAACCTAGCATTGTTGACTCAGGATGCCCGTGGATCTTGTTGGTGTTTAACCAGGAACACACAGGTTTTGAGTGAAAGTTTCAAGTCATTGATGACTATGTGGAAGAGAGATACCCACTACGACTTCACATATTTGAACGGCTAGCTGGTCCATAGCTAGAAGCACAGTTTGAAAGGCTGCAACACTGAGGAGGTCCGTAATCACTGTTGGAGGGGGTCACTGTAGACAGACCAGGAGGACTGATAGCCCAGCCCTACTCAACGTTCACTCATTGCTTTCAGAGTGTGACTACAGCTGTGACCAGGCAGTCTCCTGCTCTGGTCTCCATGAATTTGCTGATGAGTCCTCCTCACCAAGATGGAGTTTATTCTCCTCTAACTGAAGCCAAAATAACCCCTTTACTTCAAGTTTCCTTTCAGGTCCTTTTATTCCAGCAACAAGAATGTAACTAAAATATCTACATTTGTCATGGCATAAATATATTACACTTTCAGAAGTAGCTTACAAAGCACAGAGGTATTATACTGCATCAATATCTGATACAATGCAGTTATATTTTAGTGCATGGACATCTTTCTCTGAATTACAAACTTTCACCTTATAGACTGCACAGAACTGTCATTCTGTAGATACACAAGGTTCATATATTTCAAGAGCTGGTATGATGGGAGAGGTCATTCTGTAAATACGTTTCTTGCATTGGTTAATGAATAAAGCACTGTTGGCCAATAGGAAAGAAAGATAGGAGGGAGTAGGAGACAAGGAGGATTATGGAAATAGTAGGGAGGAGATCCAAGATGGAGCACCCACAGGGTAGTACGGCTCTCTCTCTGGTAAGATAAGACCACGTGGAAGTACTTAGATTGACATAAATGGGTTAATATTTAAGACAGAGCTAGCCAATAAGAAACTAGTAACTGGCCAACAGCATTTATATCTAATACAGAGTCTCTGTGTATTATTTGGGGCTGGCAAGGCGGTGGGACCAGACCGGCAGGAAAATCTACTCATAACATTTTATCATCGCCAATAGTTTGTGTTTACATGATTTTCATTGTAAATATTCAGAATATCTATTTGCATCATCCTGGGTTGGTTATTGCAAAGAAACTTTATTCTACTCCTAAGTGTATTGGAGAATATGAGGATATGTCAATGTGAGGTTTCTGTTGTGGTTGTTGTTGTTGAAGGGCAGGATGGCTTAGAATGTGTAATGAGGAAAACCACCTGTACTCCCCTGTGTATTGTAAAGACACCTCCCTGCTTACATTTACACAATCAATACTATACGGTCAGGCTGCATCCAAGATGAGCCACAACAGAGTCATCCCAAGTGTCCTCTTGTTAAACAGGCTGTGATGGAGCCTCTGAAAGGTTTATGCTAATTCACAATTGCCTGGATTTATTCAACCACAGCTTCTCCAGTCAGGTGGAGAAGGTCCCATGCCTTCCTTTCTGCTCTACTGTGGGTCCTGCCTGCTGACTTTCCTTCTTTCATACCATGAAGCAGTCCCTGTTTCATCTCATTTTTTAAATCAAACCTAGGCTTCTCCTGACCACAGCCACTGTGTTGCCACACACCTTCACAAACAGCTTTGTCACCGTGGCAACATGCAGCCTTGAATTCTGCCATGTAAACTTGAAGACCATGGGAAACGGCAAGGTACCATTTTACTGGAACTACAAGTTTACCTGACAATAAAACATGTCTCATTCTCCCCAGTAGATGTCTCCCTTATACCTCTCCAAGAATCTAGAAAGGGCACCAGGCAATAATGTTTGTTTGTAAAAGCGAAGTTTTCTTCAGATTGCTAGTGACGGATTCTGCTTCCTCAGCCCAGTGTGTCTTAAGAGAAAAACACATCAACGTCAAGTCTCACCAATATTTCTTTTTCTATTGTATGAACGTGAGCTGAAACAATAGTTAAGAATGAATCTGATAACTCCAAACACTGCAGGGTTTTTTGGTCATCGCTGTTGCTCACCACAATTGAGTGTCTAGGGGGCAGTGGTCTCTATTTCCTTGGTTTAAAATTAAAAGGGAGAGGTTAAAATCACAAAGTCCCAGAAACGAGTGTACCATGTACTACTTGACCTTACTCCATGCCTCAGAGTGCTGGCAATTAGTCTGACTTCAGGGATACCGTTGTGTTATTTCCAGCTGGGTGAATGCATCCTAGAAGTGGTGAACACTGTTACTTTGTTGAAACATTTGTTCTTTTCTGTTTGCTCTCACCAAATGATTCAGGCTGTTCCTAATTATACAAACTGTAAATTTTGTGACATTTTTATTTAACAGTATAAGCAAAAAAAAAAAAAAAAAAAAAACCTGACTGAAAGTCAGTGAACAAACTAAAGCTAAAAGACTACATCTGGCCTGAGGACACACCTCCATTATTAGGGTCCAAGTCTGGGAAACACATAACATGGAGTTAGATCCCTGGCATGGTGGAAACCATGCAAAGTGGCCCATTCTAATCCCAATGCTCTGGAGGTCTGGATAGGAGGGACAGAAGTTTAAGGTCATTTTCACCTACACGTGGAGTTGGAGGACTGCCTGGAACACATACACACACACAAACACACATACCCTGTGTCAAGTAAGCAAGCAGAACAAAATGTAAACTAAATTTAAAACTCCATTTTGTTTAGAAATTTAATAGTAGTTTTGCATTGCTCCATAGTTTTCAATCACAAAAAAAAAAAAAAAAAAAAAAAAAAAAAAGGCAATTTTGCTCACAAACCTATTGACTGACAGCCACATCCAAGTTTTTATAATGAGGCACTGAGGGTATTCGTTGCTTACAGGTGAGCTGGGAGGTCAAATCATTTGTATGTCCAACGTTTAAATAACTTAGCAAGGTTTTATTAAGCCATTCCCACTGCTGAGTGTTTGAACAGATCTTTCTAGGATGTAGAAGTGAAATGAAAAAAAAAAAAAATGGTAATCTCCTCCATCTCACAGGAAGGGGTTGAATCCCGTAAGACACTTTCAACTGCAAAAGAACTGAAAGACTAGCTTCACTTTTCATATGCCTTTCAAGTTAGATAAATAGAGTAGTATTTCTTTGAAAATCTTCTTCAGCTGCCAAACTAGCCCTGTAAACAGTGATAAAAGGGACAACAGGGAACCAAGAGGAGATAAATACCTCTTGATATAATGGAGGCTGAATCTTAATGTATAAACCCAGATATCAAATTACTCTCTGTAAAACAAATATGTCTCTAGCATAAGGTAACATTTTAATGTCCAAGTAGTCAAATTATGTTCACCTATCTTTGAGAAGCGAGCTAATTTTTTTTTAACAGTTAGAAAATGACAGAGTTCTGCTACAAATATTAAATACTGTTGTTATCACAAAAATGAGAGCACAGGAAATGATGGACCAGCTGTGAAAATGGGATGGGACAAGTTTTCATTGGTGCTACAGTTACAGGAAGCTGTTCAAAGATACCTTGGTGGGAAAAGTTCCCTGTGATTATAGTAATAATAAATAAGAATAATAATACAATATCTTGCCCTAAAAATTGACTTCATACATGCTTCTCTGTTGTTATTTCAGTCATGAACACTTGACAAAGGAGATAAACAAGGGCACTAATGGCTTCTTAGCCTATGAGTTCTCTTATGTCCTAAAAAATACTATGGATTCTAAGTAGAGGATCCTAATTCTTACCCACCCAACAGTCAAGGAAGCCTTCATCCCTCGCCTCTCAGTGGAGACTGAGTTGGGAGCTACTAGAATGAAGAGCTACCCATTTTCTGTCAGAGGAAGGAGGAGTGTGTCAATTAAAAGAGAATGTTCAGGAATAGGGTCAGCAAGCAGACAAATGGCTGTTATGAGTAGGGTTTTTCCTGTTGGTCTGGTCCCACAGCCGCGCCAGCCCCAAATAACACATAGAGATACTGTATAGATACAAAGCTGTTTGGCTGTTATTATCATTGCTTATTGGCTAGCTCTGTCTTAATTATTAACCCATTTCTATTAATCTAAGTACTTCCACGTGGTCTTATCTCACTGGGGAGAGGGGCTGGCTTTCTTCTCTCTCTGTCCTCCATCTTGGATCTCTTCCCTACTACTTCCTCTTTCTTCCTTGTCTCCTAGTCCCACATATCCTGCTTTCCTATTGGCCAACAGTGTTTTATTCAATAACCAATCGAGAAACACATTTACAGAATGACATCTCCCATCACATGGCAAGAAGGAACTCCATAGAAAGAGCAGGCAAGGACCTTCAGACATAGACTAAGAAAACCCAGGGTGCCAGGGAGTGTCTGAAAAGAAGATTTAAAAAAGAAAAAGGAAAAGTTACTCCACATTACAGGATTTGGAGTGAGTCTTAAAGTACTGAAAGACACAAAGAGCAAACTACTGAATAAACATCTTCTCAACAGAATTTCAGCTTTTAAGATTATGATATGATCAGTACAATGTTAGAGTCATCATTGTGCAGGAAGTAAAATTGTCATAAATAATCAATATTTGAGAAACTTCTTGATTTAATTGTCTCTTGTGAGATTTAAATTTAAAGATGAGGATCCTGCATCACACATTTCATCCAACTAAGAACCAATGACATTTTGGATAAATAGTCTTAAGCAAAAAAGTTATGTGATGTTAATTATGTTGATGAACTGTCATTTACTTTTTTTAGTTGAGCGTTACTCTAAAGACAAGACAATCTTTTCTGCCTCAGATTTTAGAATGTTTATTTCAAGTGTCTTCTGAGAATTCTTATACTTGTGCAGGCTGGACATGAGTGACAAAGAGGGCCAGGGTAGTAAATAGTTAAGGGCATTTAAAACATTTGCTCTTGAGAAGGCAAACTATTTCCATCTGTCATTATTATGTATCCTGTGTTTCTTAATCAGGGGTTTCTATTTCTGTGAAGACACACCATGGGCTAGACAACTCATATAAAGGGAAACATGTACTTGGTGTGTCTTACAGTTCAAAGAATGAGTCCATTCCATACATATCGTCATAGTGGAACACGGTAGCACGAGGGCAGACATAGTACTGAAGAAGGAGCTGAGAGCCCTAAATCTTGATCCATAGGCAGCAAGAAGTGAACTGAACTCGTCATAGCTGAGGTATAGGAGACCTCAAAGCCCACCCCCTGCACTAATACACTTCCTCCAACAAAGGCCACACATCCCAAGAATGCCATTCTTGATGAGCTTATGTGGGCCAATTACATTCAAACTGCCACACCATGGTTTAAAAATATCAGTGGTGGGTGACAACTGGGAGCCAGAAGCTTATCTTAATGAGACCTCTGATCTGCTTGGAAATCTTTGAATTGGGAGCTACAGAGTGATTGTTTCAGGTAGCCTTCCCCATTCATCTCTGCTAGACACCAGCAAGGAAGCAAGGAGAGAGAAAGTTAGCTAGTTGCTACTCAACCACTCTGAGCTGTTAGGTTTTCACCCAGGTTTTGAATCTCACCTCTTATTTGTAAATAGAACAATAGAGATTCAGTTAAAGCTACCTTAACAGCAACAACAGAGCCAGTGCCTGTAGGAAAAAAATTCCCACCAGTCTGTGGCCTGAGCAGCCAGGCCACTGCCAGAGAAGCAGGTCAGTAATTGGAGGAGTACCAACTGCTGGCTGAAATAACAGTAGATTAAGATGTAGCCACTGTGCCAAAGATAAAACAACAGGGAATGTGTTAGTCCACCCAATGATTTCAATCGAGATGCAAAGAATAGCCAGACTACAATCTACAACTCCAGAGAAGCCAGGTAACAAGGAGGACCCTAAGAGGAAGACATGGATTGCCCTGGGAAGAGGGGAAATTAGATGACATCTCCTGAATACACTGGGGATGAAGGATGGTAAAGGGGAGGAGATGGGGAATGAGAACATGAGGAAATGGATAGTCAAGTTAGGAAAGGAGCAGTGTGGGAGAGCAATAAAAGAGATATCTCAATAAAGGAAGCCATTATGGGGTTAGGGAGAAACATGGTGCTAGGGAAACTCCCAGCAATACACAAGGACTCCTTCCAGCAATAGTGGAGAGGGTCCCTGGAATGGCTTCCCCTGTAATCACACTGGTGACTACCCCTCTGTTATCACAGAGCCTTCATCCATAATTGATGAAACCAGATGCAGAGATCCACAGCCAAGCTTCTGGCCGAGCTCAGGTAATCTAGTTGAAGAGCAGGAGGAGTTAAATACGTGTGCAAGGAGGTCAAGATCATGGAGGGGAAATCTACAGAGACAGCTGAACCAAACTCATAGGAACTCGCAAACTCTAGACCGATAGCCATAGAGCCTCCATGGGACTGAACTAGGTCATCCCTCTGCATGTGGGAGACAGTTGTTAGCTGGGTCTATCTGAGGGGCCCTTGAATGCAGGACCAGAATCTATCTCTGGTGCATGAGCTAGCTTGTTGGAGCACATTTCCTATGGTGGTATGCTATGCTCCTGCACGGGTGAGGGGCTTGGTCCTGCCTCAACTTAATGGGCCAGGCTTTGTGGATCAACCCCCTCCATGGGAGCTTTACCATGTGGGAGGAGTGGATGGGGGATGGGCTGGGAGAGGAGTGGTAGAAGGGAGAACTGTGCTTGGGATGCAAAATGAAATTAATTAAACTTAATTAAAAATAGAATTTCCAATTATTGATTCGATGGGCCTTCCCAGGCAATTTCTGTTGGGTCTTAAAAGTATCCAATTTGATATTGTTAATTTCCCTTATTCTATTCAATTAGAATAATTCTATAGCCATTTCTACTGGATGCTGTAAGCATACGACTTTACGACATCCTCTCTGCCGCTGCTTACTACTTGTTCTTCTATATCTGCTTGCTACATGCTCAACGCACTTCATTTGAGACTGAGAGTATAGTTAGGCATAAACCATTCTCCAGGCAGAGCAGGTACCACCAGCCTTTGTGTCATGCCACAACCGGTTTCTGTTGTGTATAAGGCTTTTGTCCCTCCCCAAGAGAACAAGAATTAAATGCTGCATACATGACCACAATAAGGACACTAACTTCATATAACAAGGGAGCAGTTGGTGTCATTTAAAGTACAGTTATCAAGACATCATAAAACACTGGGTTGATCTACTAGGGAATCATGTAAAGAAAATATATATCTTACCTGTGATGTCAAAAAGAGAGTCATAACAGAGTTGTTTCAGTTGAAAAAACAAAACTCTGGTGAATGGGTGTGCTCAAAAATTGCCCCAGGTCATCTTCATTTATCAGTAACAAAGTAACCTAAAATCCAGCTAGTACTAGCTATATTGCAAAAATGTAAAATAAGAACTCAGGTGCTCTTTAGGCTGACAAATGAACCACACGAACTCCAGTTAATAGTGCTGATATGAAATGTGACAGGGTGTTCAGAGACTGGTCTTAACAGATAGAGACAAACTTCAAAATATGTGTAGAATCCGTCAACCCCATGTGCAACTATCTCCAGCCTGCTGCCTCGTGTAGATAAGACAAGTCCATAGGCCACAAGGGAACCCCGCCGATAAAATTTGGCCCTGTCAATAAAAGCCAGCAACTTTATTCCTCTGCTGGTGCTCAAAGGCCAGTGACGAAACTCAGCTTGAACAAGAGATGAGGAAACAGAGAGTAGAAAGACAGGGATGGGTTAGGACTTAAACCGATTTAGTTTATGCATCACAATGGTGTTTTATTGGAAAGCAAACAATGCATTAATGCCTTAGGCAAATACTTTCAGGGTGAAGTACGAATTATCTCTTAGCAATGGAGGGATCCCAGATCATTTCATTTCTTAATTTTATACCCAAGGGAATAATGGAATTAATAGATCTTTCTCAGGGCTGCAGTGAATGAGCAACAGATCTGGTAGCAGATTCTGCCTCCATCTGAACAGACTGTTTATCTATCTCTCCAAATTACTAGTATCTAAAAAAAAAAGGTAGAGAAGAGAAGAAGAAGAAGCAGAAATATTTTCTTTCAGGTTTGAATGTGTAAGTTCACGCTTCCTTGTGTTGACAGACCACATTGGATTGTGGATAAGCGTGGAACCTTCTAAGCAGGGATGACTGACAGGGAAGAGGAGACAGGTGTAAGCTGATTGGGCCACAGAGACCTGTTGAGTATCTTGGAGTAAGCATGTAGCTGTGTGGCAAACAGATTTTTTTTCACAGGCTTTCCCATGAGCCTTCTGGCAAGAAAGCCAAGGGTATACAGAAAGGAAGAGCGCTACTAAATCATGAGAGAAAAACCTGGTCCCTTCTGTGTCCTAAACACACTAAGGAACTCTTGAGAACTGAGTTATAGACTTGATACGGGCACATATTTGGTAGGGAAGTGACTTCACCATTTACTATAATTCCATAGGCCCCCCAAAAGATATCCCACCACTGTCTACTTTATTTTTAATATATTTAAAGATCTAATTCTATGCATATAATGTCCAGGAAGAGTGATCGTCTATGCATCTGTTTACTATGCCACCCTTAGCGAATTGCACTGGTGACCAAAAAAAAAAAAAAAAAAAAAATGTATTAGAAAACGAAACAATGGAAAAGGAAGGAAGATGAGCAAGTGTTACAGGAGCGCAAAGAGCCGCGTTACCTTCTAGGCACAAATCGTTTCATCACTAATCCTGGGCTGTCAGTGCTATGGTTATGGGAAGGCAGAGCAGCTGCGCACTTGCAAGCTCTGCACCTGCTATCCACACTTATGTGTATACTCGCTCACGCATGCATATGAAGATCTAATTAGTTATGTTTAATGGGGCAGATTCTTCCTCGACAGTACGTTTCTGGGTAGTTTTGAAGTTGAGTTTCATTAGCCACATGCTTACCCGGCTTTCCTGCCAACTTCTCACTTTGCTATGAAATCAAGTGTAATACTGTAATTCTACTTAAAAAAAAAAAAAAAAACAATCAAGAATACCCCCAAAGTATCAAGAAAAAGGAAGTATTACAAAAACTTAAACATTAAAAAAAAACAAAATAAAACTATTAAGTGAATTCAGTGCCCTCACCTCAGATGTGCATGCCCATTGCAATAAATCTATTTAGAGGCACAGCATCCTTTTGCCCTGGTTCTATGGTCTCTATGGGACGATGCCACATGCATTTGTCTTGTAATATTCAGCTGTGGGTACCACACAACAGAGCAGGAATGTGGTTACTCCCAGTGTGTTCTAATTGTTTCCCACATATCCAGACTCTTTCAGTTCTAAAGCTCAGTAGAAATGGCTTTTAGAGTAACCCTCTTCCCATTATAGTCTGGGGCTCTGAGATCCTTCTCGTGTGATTTCTCCTGATCTTCTCCTTGGCCACACATATGCGGCAAATTCCTTAACATAGCTACCAAGGCCTTTTTCCAGTCTGACCCTGGCACATCATGATTGACAGCAGGAACCTAAACATGTAGCTCCTGATCTGCTGACTTCATCTGTTAATGTTTTAACTTTTCACGTGGCCCCTGTGTGCAGAAGTTTGTCTGTCCTTGCTGAGCTTCTCGGAGCAGTACATAGCATTACACGCCATTATGATATTTGAGGGATGATTTGGTCATGAAAATAAATCTGACATATTGATTTTTCCTGGAAGATTTCTATATCATCTTGAATAAATCCTGAAGAGGGGTAACAGCCAACCTCTCAAAATAATTTCATAACCTATTTCAAGCTGATGTGATGAGGAACCTAGAGATGTGACAAAATCTAAATTTAAGTAAAGTCACAGATCAAAAAGGATCAGTCGCATTAAAAGAAAACTTATTATTGGCTTCTACAAACAGTGGTTTCCCAAGTGTCTTTAAAATATCAGCTCATGTATATTGAGTGTTTCAGGGTCATTATACTATATAAAATAATGTACAAATTTATGACTTAATTTTTTTTTAGTGAAAAACTCTTTTGTAGAGATGTCACTGAGAAACTGAATTATATACAGTCTAAATCAGCAATAATAAATTGATATTTTAGGGCAAATTGTGTTGTTTCAAAATTTTAACACAGATTTTATTAGATTAATTAGAAATTATACTTTCATTAGTTAATTAATAAATTAACCAAGTAATTTTTATAAGTATTTATGCTTAATAAAATTTAGAAATAATAATTAGCATATATACTTATATACATGTATATACATACATATATACATGTGTGTATATATATGAAAATAATCACTACCTAATCTTTGGTCTTTACTGGTTATGTGTGATAGAATGATAGCAGAATCATAGATAGATAAATGATAGACAGATAGATGATAGATAGGCACATGATAGCAGATGATAGGTAGATAAAGACACATCCTAATATACAAAAGGTACAATATGATTCTAGTGAAGTATGCTGGTATTTCCTGGGGTCAATGCAGAGTTTTACCATGAATATTGGATCTTGTTAATGTAGTCTACTAGCATCTAACATCAATGATACATAACAAGCTATAGCCAAAATGCTTAGCAATTATTAGAGGCTCCAAGCATCCCCAGTAATTACAGATGAAGATGAACACTAGCAGAACCAGGTGTGCCACCCAAGAAATAGAGAAATAAAACAAAAAAATAAAAAAAATAAGGGGGTATCATGAAGAGGTGACTACAGTTACCTGTGAGCATTTGCTCTTTCTTTAGTATGTATTATGACAACTGGTGAGTTTAAGATGGCTAACGATAGAAGCTAACCGCCACTCGGTGTTCTAGAGTCTACAATCTGATGCCCTGACTGGCATACCAATGTGTGCATCTACTATATGTGTGCTACTGGCAAGAGCCTCACGGACTTAGGATGTCTTCAGAAACACCCTGCAGAGTTTTATAGCTTAATCATATTATTTATTCAGCAAAGAAACTTTGTGTCATTTTAATCTCAAGTTTTGAATGAGTTCCTATCTATATGATGACACAATGAAAAATTAAAGAGAAATAGTTATTCAGACTGCAAATATTATTATCCTTTTAAAGGATGTTAAACATTTCAAAACTGTACATAATACATAAAATATTAATATTTGGTATAGATTACAGAAAATTTACATTGACTAATTTTGTTTGCTAGTGATTATTTAAAATTATCTGCATATAAAAAGCATGCATTCTAACCAGAAAGCCATTGAGTTAATGTCTTCATCTAGAGAGGATGGACCCTAAACTTTGGTGACTCAACCCTTCCTTTTTACTATCAATGCCATACACAAATGGCTATACTCATGCACAAATTGTAAATTATATACATTCACTTTCACAGGTATGATTTTTATACCATCATTAATTTTTCTAATTTAATGTATCAACAACAGCTCCAACATCAGGTAATCATGATTGTGTGCAAAATTTTTACAACAATACTAAGTTTCAGAAATACGAACTGGGTTTCTATTTCAGTGCAGTTTATTTCACAAATATTTCCTCATGGGAGGAGCCTTCTGCTGTTTTAGAAATGTGTATATTCCCAATTTGATTTATGTTTGCGTGCATGTGTGTTTGTGTGTAGTTACCTCTTTTGCACTGGGCAGAAAGCCTGCTAGGGGTCAGGAGAGGGTGTAGGATCCAGCTGAAGCCAGGACAAACAATGGCTGTGAGCTGGCCTACGGTGTCCAAGGAAGAGCTATAGTCCTTCAGAAAAGCCGAAAGCCCTCCCTCCTAACTGGAACCATCTCTCTGTCTGCTTTCTTTTCACTAAAATGTATTTTCTCCCAGTTTGATGTGTGCTTGTGTTTGTACGCTAGCCCGCTATTGCTAAATGTGGGGACTTTGCTTTTGTTGTTGTTGTGTTCGACATTTTCAGCCCCTGTATGTTATGTGACTTAATCTGTTTAAATGTTGGACAAACATCTTATGTGAGGAAGACTAAGCTGACCGTGGACAGGAGATTCAGTGTTCTACTCAAGGCCAGCTTGGTGAACTAATGAGCTTTATGGGGATTATTTCTAGAGCATGGATGACAGAAATGCAGCTAGCCTACATTATCAAGAAGCTCACCCCTGCATCGCCGTCTTTGAAATGTATGCTTGCTCTGATTTTGGCCAGACTGAGAGTCTGCAATGTTATCTTAAGAGAGGTTATTTTTAAAAAAAACTTTTACTATTTATGTTGAAATAAAATATATTACCAAACACACCGCCTAATAGTCCATCTCCTATAGTTTCTGTCTATAAATATCCCCAACACTATTCCATGTCCACTTACAGGTACTTTATGTTTTCAAAACACTGGGTGCATTATTGCTGCCGGTAGTTGCCTGAATTATTGTGGATGGTGACCTGAACTACTATTCTATGTATATTTTTAAAAGTAGACTTTAACAATCATAGCAAAAGCTGTTACGGGAGTATGAAACCCATCTCATCTACATTAGTGACACCTCAGGACAGTTGCTTCTCTCTGAGCTCCTGCCACAGCATGCAGCCACCAGCCAGCTCCAGAGAAAGCTTTGTCTTCCCAGCTACTTGGTATCCTACAAAATAGAATCCAAAATGAGGTCCATTTCACTGACACTGTGCTCAGGAGTGCAGGTCTCCTGTAGTTAATGTCCTTGCTGTGACAGAACGAGCTTCTCTAAGGTCCACACATACCTATCTGATTGCCACCTCCCAGGAGCAGAGTCTTGTGGTTGTAACTCTCCTGACTTGCAAGCTGCTAACTGCCCCTATAAGTATTGTTTGCAGTGTTCTGCTTGTTGTGACTGTCAACATCCAGGAGAGAACATTTCACTTGACTATGAAAAAAAAAAAAAAAAAAAAAAAAAAATCTCCACACCAGTCTCCTGATACAGCCTGAGCTGACTTTGAAATCACAGTACTTCTCGCTCAGCATTACAGTGGTGGTTACAGAAGGAAGCTACCAGAAGGTCTGTGGGAACTGTTTTACCAACTACTTTTTCTGGGCTATGCTACATTACATGTATATTCACATATATACATAAAAGTACAATCTTGTTACACTCATGAAATATGTATTTGTGTTCCTAGTCTGTTTCTATTTTTTTACTTAGGTATGATTATATGCACTTCCAATCACTTTCAAGAATGACATGAATTCATTCTCCTTCATTCCTCTTCACTGATGAAATATATATTTCACAGATCACACTTCCCTCTCTCTCTCTCTCTCTCTCTCTCTGTGTCTCTCTGTGTGTGTGTCTGTAATCTGCATATCTAAGGGGTTTCTGGTAGCATTTCTGGTTTTATACAGTGGTCTTTCCTCTATGAATCATTTTTTCATAAGATTTCCAACATAATATCAAATAGAGCTTGCAGAGGATAGCTAACCTTGCCATAAAGCTGTTCCTTATTGACTATGTCAATAGGTGATAAACATTCAGCTATCACAAGTAAATGTGAAAAGTTAATATGAAAGCAAGCATTCCTTAAGGGCTAAGTAGCTATAGCAATGGCAGAATTGAGTGGACGACACTCTTCCAGAAGATCTCACGAAAGTCTCTGTAAAAGAGAGTGTAAACAGATCCTGATGTGACTGAGTCAATTTTCTTGGGGTATCTGATGGGAGATGTCATTCTGTAAAATATGCTTCTCATACTGGTTAATGAATAAAGCACTGTTGGCCAATAGGAAAGCCAGACAGCGCGGGACTAGGGAGACAAGGAGGAAAGAGGAAGTAGTAAGGAGGAGTCAACATGGAGAGACTGGGGAGCCCGAGACACCTGCTCCCACTGCCGGTAAGTATACACCACGTGGAAATACTTAGATTCAACAGAAATGGGTTAATAATTAAACAGAGCTAGCCGATAAGAAAGTGGCCAACAGCATTATATCAAATACAGAGTCTCTGTTTTTTGCGTTAATTGGGGCTGGCACGTTTGGCGGGACAAGATTTGCGACCGCCGGGAAAACGTGACTTACAGGTATCTTGGGGAAGAATCTGGATTCTGCAAAGACTGGGGAGGGCTTTATGTTTCACAGTAACAAGAGGCCTATTCTGTTTGGTGTTATCATGGTAGAATGTGGGAAAGATCCCATGGAATATTCAAAGAGAACAGTTTCCATTTCCCAGAGACAGAACTCAAGTCCATATGGAGAAGACTCCTCAAGGAAGTTGTTGTCGGTTTAGAAACCCTTTTGCCTTACTGTGATATCCTAATACTCATATTATGAACTTGAGAGACTGACGTTTTTCCACCTTCCACCGGTATTGCCTTGATAATAAGTAAATATGCTAATTCACATAAGTAAAGCAGACCAACAAAACCACCACTTTTTGACAAAACACTACCAGATAGGAACTTAGATACCACAAAGCTGCATGAAAATCAATGAGGAGAAATGTACTCAAAAGGGGGCTTGACTTTTTGTTCTTAAGTTTTGCATGACACTTCTTTGGCTTAAAAGGAGGCATATTTATAGCTACATTGATGCCTAAGTCAGATAATGACCAGAGTATTTACACACACATTTTTTTTTCTTTGATTGAGTGGTGGTAGAATACACTTTTAATACCAGTACTCAAAAGGCAGAGGTAGGTAGATCTCTGTGAGTTCAAGGCCACACTGGCCTACAGATAAAGTTCCAGGACAGGCTCCAAAGCGACACACAGAGAAATTTTGTCTCAAACAAAACAAAACAAAGCCTCTCATGCTTCAATACATTGTATTGTCCTTCCTCCTAGACATAATATCTTTTGAAGATGAACAATGACTTAAAATTTAGTAGACAGCAGATGTACAAAGCCTTGCTTGAGTTCCCTTGATAGATGCAACATTAAGCAAAATCTGCTCTCATGAAATAAAGAGG